>NW_026896200.1:0-209157 GCF_033153095.1 Gastrolobium bilobum
GTGCAACAAAACATGAAAACAACCTTTTGTATTCTAATTCAAGTCATATCATATTACCATGAGCAACTTTATCACCTTAATAAATCTTTCCATCAACAGGTGACATGTGATTTCTACCTCGTGACAGACAACATCTCCTTCTAAAATAAAGGGAAAAGTTCAAATACTCCTATGGTTTGTCTTTAAATCACTTACCCCATGCCATTTTTTTTATCGTTTACCCCATGTGCTTTTTTCCATCCAAGTCCCTCACTAATAGAGTTGGAGTTTCTAATTAACATTATGATTTTACCCTTTTTACTAAAACACACTTCAACATTTCTAATTTCATCTTCTTCCCTAATTTCTGCAAAGGTTTTAAACCATATCAAACTTATCGAGTTTCACACAATTGTAAAGTTACTGTAATAAGGTAACAAGTTTTATTTCTTATCTCCTCTCTGATGAAATTTATTTTCTATAAGTAGTAGATACATATACATTTCCAAAACTGTTTTCATTCATAATCTTAGATTGAATATGTGTGTTGTGTTTGAGTTATGCTAACCCAAATGAATATAGATGCTCATGCTTTATATACATATCTATTGTCACACTCATAACCCACAAATTGAGATAAGAAAATGGTTGTTCCACGTGTCTAGTAATAGAAACATCAAGCAAAAGATGTGTGCGAAGTGATCTAGGGGTGAAAGTGGGCTGAGTTGTGCCAAAATTTGCTTCGAAAAGCCCAAGCCTATGCCAAAAAAATTCAATTTGGCCTGGCTCAAGCCTAGTACGAGTCTAACTGTTAGTCTGGCTTGACCCGTTTATAAAAAAACAAATGGTCTAGTTTAGCCCTTTAGCCTATTAATTTTTAACTTACAAGCAAACCATGAATCAACTTCACAAAATACTCAAATCCTGTTACTAAACCAAAAATCACAATTTCAACGTCCAAACAGAATCATAAATCATAATAAAACTCATCACAATTTGTATTTAAATCACTTTCAAAAGCAAAATGCTCAAACTAAATAACATATATTTCATGAGATCCAACAAGCAAATCCATACTATGTAAATTAAAATAACTACACGAATCCAACAAACACATCATGATGCTTGTAGTAAGTATAACCTCTCCAAAAAATCTTTTAATATATTCATACACACAATCTAACATACTGAGATGTTGGTTCTTCCCACATAAGAAATAAAATCAGATTTATATCAAAATATAATCGAATATAATTAAGTTATAAATAATTGCAATTGATTAAATTTATATCTTTTATTTTTTCTTCAAGGCATACTTATTCTATTTTATTTTATTTAAAATAAATAGTACAATATAGGCCGGTCTGTAGGCTTATAAGCCAGACCTTGTGAAAGTGGGCCTACGGTCTATTTATTAAACAAGCTTTTTCAAGGCCCAAGCCGGCCTATTTTACGAAATTATACTAGGTCAGATCTGGCCTGACGTAGACCGAGCCATAGGCCCTTATAAGCCGGCCGGGCCTAGTTTCACCCTTATGTACAACAATAAATCTTCTATCATTTAAAAACAATTGCAATGAGATAAAATTTACAAAAAATAGCCAAATGCCAAAGGCCAAAACTGTATATTTACTTGATGAATTTATACCACATTTTTATCTTGAAATAAGCCAAAATTAGATATTTACAAAAAAAGAGTCAAATATCAAATTGCAAAGGCATCAAGTATCATTTTATAATAATTACTAATACAATTTTTTTTAGAAAATAATTAATCTATTTCTGCACAGCCAACGCAGAGACAATGGCCACGCAGAACAAAAAACAATTTAGTTTCTAATCTAATTTAAAAAATAAAAAATAAAAAACACTTAATATTGTCACTGGATCGAAATATACAATTCTTTGTAAGATATTAAAAGACAACAAGAGCTCTTTGTATTGTGATAGATTCTGTTCTCACTTTTTGTTCTATGACATCCAGAAACCTATGCTCTCCTACCATTATAGGATTATATAATCTGAGTTTCATAGTGTATTATTCTTATTATTTTCTTCTCATTGCAATATCCACTAATCCTATGCTTTTTTCTATCCAAGTCCTTTACTATCAGAGTTAAAATTCTTAATCAATATGTCTATTTTATCCTTTTTGCAAAAAATTATAAAATATCATTCAAGTGACTTTTCGTGATTGTTTAGATGAATGTAGCTTGTCTGACATTGGCAATCAAGGTCCTATTTTCACTTGGCAAAGAAGAAATCTTCAGGAACGTCTTGATAGGGTTTGCGCTAATGATAATTGGAACTTGGTTTTCCCTAACCGTGTGGCTTTCAACTTGCCTTTCTTTGGCTCAGATCATCGACCAGTGTTATTATGGGAAGGTCAACCTGCTATTTATCCGAGAGGGGAGCGTCCTTTCCGTTTTCTAGCGTCCTGGTTAACAGAGAGCACTTTTCATTAGGTGGTTAATGGATGTTGGTCAAACAATGTAAACTGGATGCATGCTATGGAGACATTTCGGATTAATGCTTCGGAATGGCATAGAAATGTTTATAGGATTGCTCTGAAAAGAAAGAATGATTTGTATGCAAGGATTAGAGGTATTGATAGATGTCTTAGTTATCAGTACAGTCATAGCCTTGAGATGTTGCAAAAGGATCTATGGAGGGAACTAGACAAGATTTATCTTCAAGAGGAAATTACTTGGTTTCAAAGATCGAAATTGAATTGGTTTGCTCTTGGAGATAGGAACTCGCGTTTCTTTCATTCTGTGACGGTTGCCAGACGTAGGAGGAATCACATAGATACGTTGAAAAACTCTGAGGGAGTTTGGATTGGTGATCAACAGGTTTTAATGGAAATGGCTGTTTCTTTCTTTGAAAATCTGTACACAAAAGATCCATTACCTAAACCGACTTTTCCAGTTCGTGGCTTTTTTCCAGTTATTGAAGCACATGCTTTAGACACGATGAGTATTATGCCAAACAGTAAGGAGATCAGAGATGTAGTCTTCTCTTTTGGTCCATACAAGTCGCCTGGGAAGGATGGGCTTAATGCTATTTTCTTTCAATCTCAGTGGGATAAGGTGGGTGAGTCAGTTATCTCTTTTGTGAAAGGTGTGTTCCTTCATCCGGATAATATCAAAGAGGTTAACCAAACTTTGATTTGTCTGATTCCTAAGATTGATGTGCCTGAATTACTTAAAGATTTCAGACCTATTAGCCTTTGTAATGTTATTTACAAGACTGTAACTAAGATTGTGGCTAATAGGCTGAAATTTCATATGGCTCACTTGGTTATGCCTAATCAATGTGGTTTTGTTAAGGGTAGACAAGGAGCGGATAATATCATTGTGGCTCAGGAAATCATCCATTCCATGAATAAAAAGA
This sequence comes from Gastrolobium bilobum, assembly GCF_033153095.1. Taxonomy (NCBI): domain Eukaryota; kingdom Viridiplantae; phylum Streptophyta; class Magnoliopsida; order Fabales; family Fabaceae; genus Gastrolobium; species Gastrolobium bilobum. Next base: position 3,373 of record NW_026896200.1, read on the forward strand.
GAGGAGATAAGGGTTGGATGACTGTCAAAGTTGATTTAGAAAAGGCTTATGACAAGATTTTTTGGTAGTTTCTGAAAGACACGCTTGTGGATGTTGGTTTGCCTGAGAATATTATTTCTCTGATCATGTGTTGTGTCTCGTCATGTACAATGAATTTGTTATAGAATGGATCAACTACGACAGAATTTTCTCCTAATCAAGGTCTTCGTCAAGGAGATCCTTTGTCTCCTTATCTTTTCATCCTTTGCATGGAAAGACTTGCTCATTTGATTAATGTAGCAGTTCAAGAGGACGTTTGGAAGCCTATCAGATTGAATAGAAGGGGACCACTGCTTTCCCATCTATTTTTTGCAGATGATCTTCTGCTCTTTACAGAAGCCACAGAAGGGCAAGCTGTTATTATTAATAAGATTCTTGATTGTTTTTGCAGGTGCTCTGGTGAGAAGGTTAGCAAGGAAAAAACAAAAGTCTTCTTCTCCAGAAACGTTAATCATACCCGAGTGCAGAATCTAAGCCAGTTGATGGGCTACTCTCCTACAAATGACTTGGGTAAATACTTGGGTATTCCTCTTCGTCATAGCCGTGTTACAAAGAGTACGTTTGGCTATATCTTAAATCGGATGCAAGCTCGTTTAAATGCCTGGAATCAACGTACTCTTTCATTGGCAGGAAGATCAACTTTGGCTAGGTCAGTTCTTACTGCAATTCCTCAATATCCTATGCAAACTTGTATTATTCCTAGTGGTACGTGTGATCGTATTGAGAGTGTAACTAGGAATTTCATTTGGGGATCAACTTCTGAACGAAGGAAAGCTCACCTGGTTTCTTGGGAGACGGTCTGTTTGCCGAAGAAGGTAGGGGGGCTTAGTTTTCGTAAAATTAAAGAGAATAATATGGCTTTTATCATGAAGCTAGGTCACCGAATCATGACTGATCGTAATTCGTTATGGGTTCGGGTCCTTCATAGCAAGTATAAGGTGGAGGAAAGGCTCATTCCAAGTATCTCGGCTTCCGCAAATGATTCTGGTTTATGGAAGGCTATTGTTAAGTATTGGCCTCAAACTCTAGAGAATTCTCGTATCATTTTAGGGGATGGGGTTCATACGTCTTTTTGGATGGATTCGTGGGTGCGAGGATGTCCTCAACTTGTTTCTCTGGCCGTTCAACCTATTCCTCCTATTATGACTCATTGGTCTACGTCTCAATTTGTAACTTGTTATGGTAATTGGGACTGGCCTTTATTTCAGCACCTTCTTCCTACTTCAGTATTAGACAAGATTCGTAGTGTGCTCCCTCCTACAGTGGATCCTTCTCCGGACCGTGTTATTTGGGCAGGTAGCCAAGATGGGGTTTTTTTCAGTGAAATCAGCTTATAACTATCTCATGGGTACCTCGCATTATCATCAGGATAGGATTTGGAAGGTAATTTGGGCTTGGCCTGGTCCTGAACGTATTAGACAATTCTTATGGCTTCTATACAGAGGTTCTCTTTTAACTAATGTTCATAGAGTGCATCGTCACATGGCTACAGATGCAGGGTGTCTGAGATGTCATTATAATCTTGAGGATAGTTTACATGCCATTAGAGATTGTCCTGGTGCCAGGGAATTATGGGAGCATTGGGTTCCTTCTGATAACCGTAGTGACTTTTTCTCCATGGATCTTCACCTATGGATTCAGACAAATCTAGGATTAAAAGGTCCGTTTCAAACTGATCGAACTTGGCCTTTGTATTTTGGGGTGATAGCTTGGTGTTTGTGGGGGGAAAGAAATAAGGCGATCTTTGATCAAACTATCACCTCGAAGTATGGTCTCATTAGGCGCATTACCTATACTTGTGGTAATATTCAATTGGCTAATGAAACCCTTATTAAGATTGGTCATCAAGAGCTTAGAAGAGATGAACGTCTTATTCACTGGAATTTTCCCTCTGAGGGTTATGTTAAACTTAATGTGGATGGTTCCAGTATAGACAGTGGGCAAAGGACTGCATGTGGTGGAGTCATAAGGGATGCTGCTGGGAAGTGGTTAACTGGTTTTACAAAATTCCTTGGGAGTGGTACTTCTACTTCAGCGGAAATTTGGGGGTTCTTGACAGGTATGGATCTGGCTTGGCATAAGGGATTTAGGAGAGTCTTTGTGGAGGGTGACTCCAAGGTGGCTTTGGAATTTATAAGAAAAGGGTGTGACGTAAGTCATCCTCTTTCTGCTTTAATCATCCGAGCTCGTAGCATGCTTCAAAGAGACTGGATTATTCAGCTTAGTCATACTTATAGAGAAGGCAATTTTGTTGCTGATTGGCTTGCTACTTATGCACCTCATCAGGATGGACAGCTGATTGTGCTGGATGTCCCTCCAACGGCTTGTTTGGAATTGCTTCGTAATGACTTGAGGGGAGTTAGTCTCCCAAGATTGTGCCCAGTATAGGGCTTTTTTTGATGTTGCTTTAGTTTTCATTGTATTTCCAAAAAAAAAAGATAAATGATAAAAAAATAAAAAACACCGAGGATAAGGGATTCAAATGCAAACAACAGGGTATTTGAACAAAGATATATATATATATATATATATATATAAATAAATATTGATTGGGTCACAATGAGAAGATTTATTTATATTGGGAAAACAAATTCATTCCATCGAGTAAGATATAAATAGAGACCAATAAAGCCCAGCACAGTTGGTAGATAGCTGAGTTCCTTAAGCATGTTGACAGTGGTTCGATCCCTGACCGTGCGTATGGAAAAAGCTTTGTTGGGAGAGCTACTTAATTGTGATCTCCCACCTCGAAAGAATTAGTCTTCAGCTGTCGGCTGTAGGATACTTTGGAAAACCAAAAAAAAAATAAAATATAAATAGTGAAGCGAGAATTTGTTAAAGATTAGATTCGCAAGGAATGCACTAGCAGTACTTTTTTTTGTTGTTGTTGTAATAATAGTACTTTTTTTTAATTCTTGAATATGTTAACTTGTATATTTTATTTGAATTTATTTATCACCAATTCCAATTAATTTGAGGTAAAGATATAGTTGATGTGGATGTTGATGGATTGAATATGTTAACTTCTTATTATATTTGATAAGTTTACAATTTTCTCGTGAGTATAATGTTGCATGATATAAGAAAATTCTTCCATACTCATAATAAAGAGGAGAGAGAAAGTAAAATAATTAAAGAAAAAAAAATTTGTGGACCTCGACTCTTAGTTAAGTGTGTTGGAAATTTTTCTTAAGTCAGGTAACATTATACTCATAAAATCCATTTTCTCCCATCTCTTTTTTTTTACCTTTGATTAAAAAATTATTTCTTATATATGTCGATTGTAGCATTTATTTAAATAAAGAATAAAATATTTATCCTTTTAAATGACACAACTTATGTTATTTTACTCTCACAAAGAAATGGGACCTATACTTTTATTTTTTTTGTCCACTCTCTCATGATTTATCTCTTTTTCTCACTCAAAATGACACAAGTTCACAATTTTACATCCTTTAAAATGACACATATTTTACTCTTAAATAAAATTTAAAATAAGAGCGGTCATTGTAATTTCTGAAAATTAAGTTGAACATTAATGTAATTTTATCAAATTGTAAAAACGCGTAATTTGTCTTTCTGAAATTGTACTTTTTTCAATTTTAATATTTGTTATATTTTTAAGCATGAGACTACGTATAAATTTACATGTTAAGACTTTTCCTTTCTTTTCTTTTTTTGGGATACAAGACTTTTCCTTTCTAAGAATACTTTTCCACTTGGTATGACAAAATATCAATTATCATTTTATTTTCAAAATTACGTATGAATGAATTTACTTATTTTTTATTTTTATATAAAAATCGAACACTTAGGTTTATAAATAATTTTTATGCATTTTATTAGCAAATATTTAAAAGTACTTGATTATGACCTATGATTTAAATGAAAAAAAAAATGCGAACATTTTTATATTTAATTTAAGATAAAATTCGATACAATAATAAAAAATATTAAAAAAGCGTGAAAGATATGATTGTTATTCCTGAATTTCTCTTCTCTTTCCTTTTCGTCACGCGCTCTCTCCCATCCGCGTCGTTGTCACTCTGAATTCTTCGCTTTCGTTCGTTGATTCATTCCTCCCACGGCTACAGGTTCGATTTGCAAAACCTTCGATTTAGCGAGCACACACTGAATCTCGATTCGAACCCTAACTCTTAAGATCTTCGAACCTACATGCATATTTCAGAATACTATTACTTCGTTCCTGAGTTTTAAGCGTTGAATTGTCAAATGCTTTTGTATTATAGGACCTTGTAGTTTGTTCCGTGTGAGTGAATTACTAAAGAGCTCAAGTGAAGTATGCGTGAGGACGGAAATCAGGGATCTACTTCTGTATGTGGTAGTTGAATCTAGTTTTTTTGTTTTTTAGTTGATATCGTCATAACAATGAACAGAAACAATGCCTGATCATACGTTGATTACTAGGTCCTTTTGATATTACGCTCTATTAATTTTTATCGAAAAGCAAATGTGTGATTATCAATCAGTTCTTGTGCTTTCTGCTGATTGAATCTTGATAATCGTCAGAAACTGCACTGGAAATAATTATGGTTACTTACGATTAGTTTATTGCTAAAAATTTTATTTTGTTGCGAAATGACTGAGAGAGTTGTGATTATGTTGTGCATTTATTTTTTGACATAGGCATTTTAAAATACTTAATACTATGGTTAAGTGCTAAAAAATTGAATGCTACTTTACTTGTATTGAATTTAAGTTCATTTACTGCTGTTTGTTTGTTATGCTGTGAATTCGTGAATGTCAGGTTATTTGAAGTTCAAGTAATAACACTGATTCCTCTTGGGTGCTTCTGGAGCTGGACTTAAGAGGTATTTTTCTTTTAATGTTCACTCTTTGGTTTGGTGCCCGGAAATTGTTAAGGATAAGTATTAGTAAGAAGTTTAAGGCCATTTTGTTTGACCTCTTAGACTTAGCTGTTGTCTTTTGAACTGTTTTTCAGGTTTTTTTTTTTTTTTTTTTTTTGGGGGGGGGGGGGGGGGTGGTGGACTTTTCAATCAATTCGTTTTGGTGGAACTAGATTGGGCTGTTAAATCTGTTATATTTCAGAACAATTATAAATTGGTAATATTCTTCTTTTATTTGCTTTTTATTCTTATGCATTATCCTGCTGGTTGGTGGAACAATAGTGCTATGTGTTTTAAATATTTTTTAGGTTTCAGTATCAAGTCTCAACTTTATGAATTGAGTGGAATGTTATTATATTTGTTGAAACAATATCTTTTGTTTGGATTTTAAAACCTTTTATTTTGGTTCAGGATAGTCTTTTGTAGGAGAAGTTTCTGACAATTCTTTTATCTTCATTTGATCTTTTCTGTTTTTGTTATTCCAATTTTGTTTTAAACTATGTTTTATTGAAGTCTTACGTTATATATTAATACCTTGTAATTTTGCATAAGAATTCTAGTGATTCATTTCCAGTTAAAATCTAGAGAGTTATTTTCATTCATTTAGGTGCAATTTTTTTATTTTAAGATGGTACATGATTTGTATTAAATGAATTTGAGAATTTTATTTATGTTTTTAACTTGTACTTATGGATTGCAGTTAGAATTGTGGGTTTGCTAGTATGAGTTAATCTATATCTTCATGCTGTGGGGAGACTTTGAAGGCTCAATATGGGAGTTTTTGATGAGTTACCTTTGCCTTCCGAAAAAGCTGTAAGCTTTGCTTTGTTCCTTTTGATGTTAGTGTAGAATATGTAGAATATTCTAGATAGTATTTATTGATGTAGTTGGTAGTTGTATATTTAGTTGGTAGTTGTATATTTATTGATGTAGTTGGTGGTTGTATATTTATTAAAGTAGTTGAGGTAGTTGGATGTACTCAATATAAAAAGGACCCATTGGGTCTCTCAATGAATCAAGAAAGTATTATTCAGATAAAACACTTCTTCCACTTCTTCTTTTCTTCATGGTATCAAGAGCTGGTTATATTCCAGTCTCTTCCTCGTTCTGATTTAATTTTAAGTCATTTTCCTATTCCTTTTTTTTCGTTTTAGCCACTGCCCAAGCCAGAATCCTTACCTAGACACCTCCAACCATGAAACCAAGGCCACCATTAGGTTCAGAACAAGATAACTTTTTTCTGGGTACCTGTTGTTAGAAAACCATGGACGTTGAAAATTTTGAAAATTCGTCTTTTCAGAAATTGATGTCTCAACCTGCTGAGGCAACTAGTCATGTTGCTCAAAAAGGTATGGCATTCCATGTTGAACGTAGTAATCGTTGGATCCTTGATTCAGGGGCCTCTGATCACATGACAGGTAATGCAACCTTATTTTTCTCCTATACCCCTTACTATCACCCGTCACGAATAAGAACAGCTGATGGGAATTTCTCCACTATTGCGGGAAAGGGATCCATTAAACTTTCTGAGCATATTATTTTGAACTCAGTACTTCATGTTCCCTCTCTTACTTGTAATCTCATCTCTATTAGCAAACTTACTGCTGAGTTGCATTGTGTTGCTAAGTTCTCTGCAAATGCTTGTATCTTTCAAGAACAGGACTCGGGGATGATGATTGGCAGTGCTAGAGAGGAAGAAGGGCTATACTATTTTACAGATGTTCATTGTGAAAAGAGGATTTTTTCGAACCACTCTCTATGTTTATCAGATGACTGTAATGATGTTTTGTTATGGCATCGTAGGTTGGGACACCCAAATTTTGTTTATCTCCAGAAGTTATTGCCGAACTTATTTATCAATAAAAAGCCAAGTTCCCTTCTTTGTGATATTTGTCAGCTTGCAAAGCACTCTCGTGTCACTTATTCTCCTAAGAAATATCATGAATCTTCTCCCTTTACATTGATTCATAGTGATATTTGGGGACCTGCTCGTGAAAAAAATGTCTCGGGTGCTCGTTGGTTTATTACTTTCATTGATGATCATTCTAGGGTATGTTGGGTATATCTCTTAAAAGATAAGTCTGAGGCAGCATCCACTTTTAAAAACTTTCATGCTATGATTCAAACTCAATTTCAGACTTCTATCAAAATTCTGCGAACAGACAATGGTACTGAATATTTTAATTCAGTTCTTGGAGATTACCTAAACCAGCATGGAATTATTCATCAAAGTTCTTGTCCTAACACCCCTCAACAAAATGGGGTGGCTGAAAGGAAAAATAGACATCTAATTGAAGTTGCTCGAGCTCTTTTATTCACGATGCATGTCCCTAAATATCTGTGGGGGGAAGCCGTCTTGACAGCCTGTTATCTCATTAATCGGATGCCTTCTCGGGTACTAAATTTTCATTCTCCTTTATCCTGTCTTACTAAATCTTTTCCCTCTTTCAGTGCTCTTTCTTCTCTTCCTCCCAAAATATTTGGCTGTGTGGTTTTTGTGCATATTCCTCCACATCAAAGGTCCAAACTTGACCCTAAATCCATCAGATGTGTCTTCATAGGATATTCCCCTAATCAAAAAGGTTATAAGTGTTACTCACCTTCTCTCCGTAAGGTTTTTGTTTCCATGGATGTTACCTTTTATGAGACACAATCCTTTTTTTCCCCGACTTCTCTTCAGGGGGAGTCTATTGGTATTGGTATGGATGAAGATAAGCCTGGGAAACCAAATGATGTTGCTGTCTTACCTTGGCCTTTGGAAACAGGTGGAGTTATTGGGAAGGAAACAGGGGGAGCAACTATACCTGAATCTAATGATCCTCCTTGTGATCCTCCTGGTAAATGGGGAAAATTTTACAGCAGGCGCAAAACACATGAAGATACTCTAGACTGCCAGGATCCTGACTCGAGTCCTTGTTCCAGCAACCCACTTGAATGTACTAGTACAACCAACGTTGATATGCCTATTGCTCTTCGGAAAGGTACTAGATCTTGCACTGCTCATCCTATTTCCCATTATATCTCATATGAAAAGTTGTCTCCAGGTTTTCGTGCTTTCAACACTATGTTAGATAGTACCAGGATACCCAAAAATATCCAAGAAGCACTTGATGACCCAAAATGGAGGAATGCAGTATTAGAAGAAATGGATGCACTTACAAAAAATGGAACATGGGAGTTTGTGACATTACCTAAAGGAAAGAAAACTGTTGGTTGCAAGTGGGTGTTCACAATAAAATTCAATGCAGACAATAGCATCAATAGGTATAAGGCCAGATTAGTTGCTAAGGGATTTACTCAGACTCATGGGATAGATTATCAGGAGACATTTGCTCCTGTTGCCAAACTTAACACTATCCGCGTTCTGCTATCTCTTGCCGCCAACCTTGATTGGCCATTGCAACAGTTAGATGTTAAGAATGCCTTCTTGAATGGTGATCTCCCCAGAGAATGGTTTGGGAAATTTACTCAAGCTGTTAAGGGAAGAGGGTTCACCCAAGCTCAGACTGATCACACTTTATTTTTTAAACACTCCGACAAAGGAAGAATTGCTATTCTGATCGTTTATGTTGATGAGGTCGAGGAATTTTCTTTAAAAAGGGGCACAAAAGGATGATTGAAATCTATACAGATGCAGACTGGGCTGGCTCTGCAATGGACCGAAGATCTACTTCAGGATATTGTACTTATGTCTGGGGAAACCTTGTGACCTGGAGAAGTAAGAAACAAACTGTTGTTGCAAGAAGCAGTGCAGAAGCGGAATTTCGGGCTCTAGCCCATGGTATTTGTGAAGGAATTTGGTTACGAAGGCTTCTGGAGGAGTTGAAGATCTCTTATTCCCTACCTATCAGATTATATTGTGATAATAAGGCTGCTGTCAGCATTGCTCAAAATCCTGTTCATCATGACAGAACAAAACATGTGGAAGTTGATCGTCACTTTATCAAAGAGAAATTAGAAGGCGGTATGCTTGACATATATACCTACCAAGGAACAGACGGCGGATATCCTCACCAAAGGATTACTTAAGCCGACCTTTGAGAATTTGATCAGCAAGTTGGGAATGATCAATATATATCTCCCAACTTGAGGGGGAGTGTAGAATATGTAGAATATTCTAGATAGTATTTATTGATGTAATTGGTAGTTGTATATTTAGTTGGTAGTTGTATATTTATTGATGTAGTTGGTGGTTGTATATTTATTGATGTAGTTGGCGGTTGTATATTTATTAAAGTAGTTGAGGTAGTTGGATGTCCTTAATATAAAAAGGACCCATTGGGTCTCTCAATGAATCAAGAAAGTATTATTTAGATAAAACACTTCTTCCACTTCTTCTTTTCTTTCCATTATGCCTCTTAAAATTCTCTTCTTAACAAATAAATGAACTGCAAGTGTGCAAATGGCAAATCACTTGGATAGTTTGGAGAAGATGCTAGGAGAGTTACAGTGAAAACACTGAAATAGTCAGAAAGATGACATCTTTTATTTTAGGCTTGCAGGGCCATCTGGCTAGGAGTTAGACTGAAGCCATCAATATAACTTCTAGTGCATATCTTTAAAAAACTGAATAATGAAATATCTACTACCATGTAATAACAATTTATAGAGAACTGACTGCAGGATGACAGCATTTATTCTTCATTTTATTGTCTTTTTCTTTATATTGCTTTTGGAGACCATTTTTCTTACATTCTGAAGTAATTGAGAAAGGAACCTGATAGAGACCACAGTAATTCATTTACAACAACTCCAGAAACGTATATTGAAATGGACCAAACAGTACAATGTTCAGCAAAATTATTACAATAACAGAGACAAGTAATCCTAATTACAGCAATGGAAGAACAATAACACAGGGACTCAATTACAACTAAGAAAAGAAGTAAATGCAGAAATGAAAGATAATTCTAGAGCAATTCGAGAGGCGCTAGACTCTCCCAAGTTCCAAGCCTATTCCAAATCCAAGATGATTTCCTTCCTTGCATCCCTCCACTACTTATTTAGCTTTTCCCTCCATTTCTTCCTAACCATTTTCTGTTTCAGTCACACCAAACAACTCATTTGCTGACTCATCCAAATTCCTTAAAGATAGTATCGTATCAATACTCCCCCTCTTTTAAGCACCTTGTCCTCAAGGTGCATGTCAGCCCACACAAAAAAATTCCACCGGTATCCCATTGTTTGAATTGTAAGGACCCACTTATGCAAGAAGCAAAATAGTTCCCACCAAAATCCTGTGCCTCTTCTGCAACTCCAACTGAATTAGGATAATAGACCTGCAACTTGAAGAATGTTTCTTGTGTAAATTTTGGAAACAAGCAAGCTTTATCTAATAGGGCACTGTTTTCAATCAAATCCAAAATATCTTGGTTGTCTTTATGTTCAATATCACTCAAGTTAATCTCTTCTTTCCTTGATTCGTCTTGCCTATCTTGCATACACGCCCATTAAAATGTTGTTGAGGCTTTTCATTTGCAAAATTAAGAAAGAATTATTCAAAACTATTATCCTTAAAGCCCTTGAAATCATGTATATCCAAAACGCCAACTTGCACCTTGTGGTTGATATTTTGCCGAGCAGACTTAATGATCTTATCAATAAGCCAATCAAATAAATGAACATAAACTGCTTTTGTCAAAGCACCCCGGCCAGCAATAGCAATATTACAATCAAGATATTTGTCAATTTTGCCTCCATGGGTTTGTATTGAACGGATACGTGACGTAACTACCTAAAGGTTCAACTCACACCTGAAAAGATTAACAGCCGTTTGCAAATGAAATCTTGATTTCTCATCCCTTATTATTGACGCATAATTCTCTTTTCCATAAGAAAATTCAAAGCTTCTCATATGTAAAACTGCAGCTGAGGTACTACATATGGCTTCCTTATCCTTATGACTTATACTATCAATGTCCATTTCTCTCAACGTCTTCACGTACTCCTTAGCACTATTAACCCCATCTTTTTTTTTTCTGACCCATTGTCGAAATGGTCAATTCTTCTTTTGGTTCAGCCTCGCTTTCATCATTCTTATCCACCATCAACAATTGTCCCACCTTACACTTGTGACTCGGATTCTGTTGCTCCTCACTTTTGAAGCTGTGAGACTCACCACTGTCCACAATCTCCACTACATCTTTCCCCTTTATTTTTTTCCATAGGCACATTGTTTAGCTTGAAGAGAACCCCATGAGGCTTGGCATCGACGACTGAAGCGTCCCCTCCCCTTGTTTCGGATTAGCATTGACCGTGAGCAGCTTCCTAGTTTCATCTTCGACTTTGTCGTCCTTGTCTGCCATCAGGAGCTGCAGCTGCCGGATGCGACAACGGTGGTTCAAGCTACACTTCTCCTCACTCTTGAAACACAAGCCCTTGTTTTGTCGTTCTTGGAGTTTCGCCTGCGTTAGCGGTCGACTGGTAGTCCCTTAACTTTCCGTCGTCTGCTGGTTACCCGCCACCGTCACATGAGATGTGAACCTCTTCAACGCACCCATACCTTTCGAATCAGCAGATTGGGGATTAGGGTTACATTACCAACATTAGTTTGGTAAGTTTGGTCCCCTTTAGCAAATGACCCACCCACCCCACTTCCATTGGGCCGCGTCGTATTTGAGCACAATCCAACTTTCTTGGTCATTGCAGCCCTCGCCCCAAACGATGTCGTCCCAGTAGATCCACACCCTTCTTCCACAGTTGCTAAGTTCCAGCGCTCAATTTTCAGGGACATCTTCATCATGTTCGTTAGCCTCAACGTTGGATTCAGCAGAAGCCCGTCACGGATGCTAACCTTTACGCCATTGAGCCACGCTTCTTTCAATACTTCTTCCGCAAATTTCATGGTTCCAACCACCGCCTCAAATTCACTGCGAAATTCTTCAACAGTCCGCTTTTGTTTCAATGAATATAAAGGTTCATAAGCATTTTCCCTTCTCCTCGAATCACCGCACTTAGCTCCTATGAGACTTCCATGAAAACCCTCTGATTCATTCCCCCTCGGGCCTCTGTCCCTGTGGTTTCGAACATTTCGAAACTCTTCAGATTGGATCTGATTAATTCCAACCTCAAGCTCCCTTAATTGACGGACGATTTCGGCTTGATTAGCATCACTAGCGTCCATCCGACGTACAAGCTCTTCCTGACATTGCTCACTGCTCCGAAGTCTCTCTTCCAATCCTTCAGCCCTGTTTTCCATCTTTCTTTCTTTTCTTTTTTTTTTTTTTTTTTTTTTTTTGATTGGTGTGATTCAAAACCCCCCTAGATCGAAGAGCTCTGATACCAAATTGATAGAGACCAGTAATTCATTTACAACAACAACTCCAGAAATGTATATTGAAATGGACCAACCCGTACAATGTTCTGAAAAACTATTATAATAACATAGACAAGTAATCCTAATTACAGCAATGGAAGAACAATAACATAGGGACTCAATTACAACTAAGAAAAGAAGTAAATGCAGAAAGGAAAGATAGTTCTAGAGCAATTCGAGAGGCGCTAGACTCTCCCAAGTTCCAAGCCTATTCCAGATCCAAGATGATTCCCTTCCTCGCAGCCCTCCACTACTTATTTAGCTTTTCCCTCCATTTCTTCCTAACCATTTTCTGTTTCAGTCACACGAAACAACTCATTTGCTGACTCATCCAAATAGCTTTCCCTAAATGCCCCTTAAAGGTAGTATCGTATTAGAACCTAACCCCTCCCGTTGCTTTGAATTCTATGTGTAATATTCTCGTCAATCTCCCTATCACTTTGTTGAATTTAGTTCGTATCTGAACTCATCAACTAGGATATTATCATCTGGAAAAAAAAATCCATGGAGGTACTGCCTCTTGGATATGTTTACTACCAGGTATGTCCAATACATCGGTAAAAAAGTATGGACACAAAGCAGACCTTTGATACAAGCCTCTTGTTATAGGAAACTCTTTTGTTATGTAATGGCACCAATTATATTTAAGAATAATAACGAAAAATCTCAATGACCTGAGTAATAAGAACAGCAAATGGGTGGTACAATAACGAGACAATTACTTCTATTGATTATAGTAAATTGGGAGTAATCCCTTACAATACTGACAGAAAGCAATATGAGAACATCTCCAACTATACCATTAGAACACAGCCCCTTACAACAAAAGAAGACACGACTATAACGATAATGCCAGAAAATACAAGACTCTCAATGAATAGTTACAGACTTCATGAATTCACTATTCACATTCATCCGCCTTCAAACGTACCAGACACCTCCTACCCACCACTAGACACCAAGTCCAGGTGCTACCTCTCCTAACAAACTCAATAATCCTCCCTCCCTCCTTACACTCTAACCGTCTGTTTATTCGCCACTCACAACAGCTCCCTCGCCCATCTTGCTTTCTCCATTCACAGCGTTCCATGTGGCCTCCCTCGTAACTGATTGCTGCTTGTTGTTTTCTTCATGCGTCTCAATATTTCCTCCCTCAACTGGGCGCATATCATCAGATTGAACCATGTTGATATCTCCATCCATTTGGGCCCAATTCCTGCTTTTATAATATTTATTAAAAGGTTCTAGGGGCCTATCATTATGCCTCCATGAGTTCACGCACTAGTTGTTTCCGGGACTCATATCATTTATAGCTCACATACATGCTATACAAACTCTAGTAGTGCCTTCCACAGGACTTCTTGTGGCACCTTATCATGGACATCTTCTATATAATAAAGACAATGTTCAAGTTTTTTTTGTTTCCTTCTGTATCTTTCCGTCAAACTCTGCAATAGGCATATAACCTCTATGGTTAACCTCCTTGGCATAAAACCAAATTAGTTTTTTGATATTCAAGTCTCTTGCCTGAGCCTACTCTCTATTACTCTTTCCTATAGCTTCATAATAGAGTGCCTTATGAGCTTGGTCCCTCGGCATGCATTTCCAAAAGGATAAATAATATTTGGAAAATAGAGGACATTATAATTTATATCTACTTTGTTCATTCTGCATATCTAAACCCCAATGCTGACCTTTGCCCCAAATTCCTTTACTTTCCTTTGTCCCTTTGAGAACTTTGTTGGGTGACTAGGGATATTTTTGGTGATTTCAGATTTTCGTTTTTAATTAGTAAAAGCTCTCCAAGAATCATTATTTTCATGATACCCTCTAATGTCAGTGCCAGTTCCATTTAATTTATGCATAGGCTGTATGCAGGTTTTGAACTGATTGCAATATGGTCAGAAAAGATGGTTGAGAGTTCTATGGAAATGGCTGAACTGGAAAATGCTTCACCTCATGAAGCTGAGAAGTGGTTGATCTCTCCAAGGTCCACTCCAAATTTGTTTGTTTTTTATCTGTATATTGGAAACCAAAATTCTCATGATGATAGTTACTTTAGGTGCTGCTTATGTTAGTATTGACTATCTGCCGCTCAAAGTATATAATGAATAGTAATCAGGTTCAGTGCCCAGAATTTTATAAATACAACTATCTGGAATTTTCATTTTCTTCAGCATCAAACTAAATGTTTATGTAAAGAACTAATTCAACCCAAAAGTTTAAACTGTTAGGTGAGACTACATTAATAGTTTTTAATCTTATATTTCTCTAACACGCCCTCAAATAAGAGCCCATTAGACTTGAAGGGTAGATAATGCGTAGGCCCCACCAACCTATGCTAAGAAATTTCATAATATTTAATAATTTATTATTAATAGAATGGGGGGTGTTGAGGATTGGACCTGTAGCCACTTGGTCACGGAGGCTCTAATACTATGTAAAAAATTAATTCAATCTAAAAGCTTAAGCTGTTAGGTGAGGTTAGATTAATGATTTTTATATTATATTTCTCTAACAATTTATAACACTTATAATGGTTAGATAGGTTCTACTCCATCTTTTACTTTCCTCTCTTAAAGCATTTCCTTAAGGTCCTTGTATAATTGCTTGATTTAACAAAAGCATTAAGATTTATTTTTTTAATGGTAGTGGCTATCATTGTTGTAAAAATGTAGTGTCGAAACGTACCGTTTCTACGTTTTTATGACTAAAAACGTGTCAAAACGGTAGTTGAAACGGATTTTGGATCAAAACGGTTGAAATGGCGAGTCAACTCGGTAAACTCGGTTGACTCGGCGAGTTTACCGAGTTGACTCAGTTTTTTTTTTTAAAAAAAAAACAGGAGTATTTTTGTCAAATCACGTCATCCCCAACTTAAAACAAAAAAAAACCCTACCGCTCATTCAATGTCGCTTACGCGTTGCTGAGTTCCTGCTTGCTTTTTCCCCCAAAAACAAAAAAAAATCGCTGCTTCTTCAGTTCTCCTTCATCAAGCGAGGTATTCTTCTTCTTGTTTCTTCTTGCTTCTTGCTTCTTCAGAGCACATTCTTCTTCTTGTTTCTTCTTCAGAGCACATACTTCTTCTTTCTTGCTCATTTTTCTTTGCTCCTTTTTTGCTTTCGTACAGTACGGAGTTTTTTTAATAATAGAAGTATTGGTGACATATCCTCTTCAAATCTAACACGCCACCATCCTTTCATACTGATATAGTTGAATATTGAATTTTTATAATTTTTGAATTTTTATTTTTGAATTTTAATACAGATCTAATTTTTTATTTATAATAAAAGAAATATTGAATTTCCTAAAGTATTTGATATTGTTTGAAAGTAGAAATATTTGACCGTGTTTAATTTTTATAAATATTGTTGAAAGTAGAAGTATTTAATTTTAATTCAAATCTAAACAATGTTTTATTATTAAAAATGATCCAAATTTAATTTACACGTATGTTTCACTCTATGTAACCACTGAGAATTTTATTCCAGTAAAGTAATAGGAAGATTTCAATTTTATTGCATGGTGTTGAGCAAAACTAAATCAATATTACTCCAATTTAATAAAATATCACTTTTATACTCACGACACATTTGGTGTTTTGAGATGTTGATATCTTTTATGATTTTATTACCTAGGTGTATTGATTTTAATATGTATTATGATGACTGTGTTTGAACTTAATTTTTATTTCCTTTAGTGTTTGCACTTAAATTTGTGATGACTCATGTATTGGTGTGTATTGGTTATATATATATATGATATATTTTATTTTTTTGGTATGTCGTAAACTCTTACGTTTCGTTTACGTTTCTCGATTTTACGTTTTTGCTTCCCCCTACCGTTTCAGCGTAGACTCTACGTTTTAACAACATTGGTGGCTATAAATAGATTTATTTGTTATTTATTTTAGATGCAATTACTACTAAAACTCATAATCAAAGTTTGATTTATTGTGTTTCTTGAATAATTTACGGAAGTTAAATTTCTATTTATTATTATTTTTATACATCAGCCTTGAAGATTCCAAAGGGAATAAGATTGGATTTACATCCCAGTTACTTCTTTTAGTTGATGCATTGCAAATGTCATTTGAGGCACAATTTATGGAAGATTTTGTCTCAGGTTCGAATTTGCTTTGGTGCATTCTATGGTTTATTTTACTTATTCATGCAGGCTTTATCTTTCATAGAATGCTATTTAATTTTGGATATGGTTCAACATTTTCCCCTCTTCTGGCTTGTAGCAGTTGAAAATCCAGGTTCTGATAATTTGAAATCCTCAATGGTTATGCCCCCACCAACAGTTAGAGACCGTGTGCTGAAAGAACTGTTTATTGAGGGTACTTAGCTCTTCTGCCTCCTAAATTGTGTCTTTCATTTTTTGGTTGTATATCTTGTACTCAAACTGTTGGCAGTTTATTATCCATTAGATTCTGAATCTACACCCATACTATGGTCATTAAGTCTGGCAAAGGAGCAAGTTATCAGTAACTTTGGGGCACAAAAGGGTGAAGAAAGGGCCTCCAGTGTGATTTTTATTTTATTTTTCATTTTCTAATTTGAAACTAGTTATTCTTGGATAGTGAGAAAATAGCATTGCATGAAGACCTCTATGAATTGATGAAACAATTGATATATGCATCGATAGACATTATTCAGTGGGTGATTCGTTATTTCTTTCGATTAAAATGATGTAAAAGTAATTTAAGTGGCTGGGAGTCTCCTTATCTCACATCCAAATCATAATAAACAGGGGAGCATTTCCATCCATTGAAAGATTTTTATTTTTCCTTTTTTTATTCTCTCTTTTATTTATTACATCTAAAACTTATTATTCTTTGCTTTTTACTGCTCTCACACTGAATAATTTCAAGTATCCTTGGGGTTCCTTGCAAGGCATGCTGGTATATTTGCTTGTGAAAACTCGATGTTGATACTTTTTACACTATTTTCTATAATCAGTGTTGTAATGTCTGCAGGTGTACAATTCTCAGATTTTGCTGATGGCAGATATAAGATTTCTCGGGCTGTAAAAGGCGCACCCCTTGAATCTCTTTTTGCGCAATTTTGTTTACATTCTCTTTGGTTTGGCAACTGCAATATACGTGGTATGTACCAAAAGTAATTTGGGTTTGTTTGTTGCATAACTATAATAAAGAGATCAGCAACAAATTGATCTCCTACGGGTGATTTGAAATTTGTATCACTTGATTTTGGTCTCTGTTAGCTATTGCTGTGCTATGGTTAGAGTTTGTTCGAGAGGTTAGATGGTATTGGGAAGAGTCACAACTATTACCCCGGATGCCAGCTAATGGATCAATTGACCTTTCTACATGTTTGATTTATCAGAAACTCCAGATGGTAATTTATATTTATCTTTAAAGGATCTTATGTGAAATCTAATCATTGTGTGCTTGTTTGCTTTATATATGTTAGACAAATTTTTTTGTTAAATGCTGATTTTTGTTTTTTGTTTTCTAGAAAATTCTTAACTCAAGCTTTAAAAAAAATATTCTTAACTCACTTTTCCTTTCAGTTCGGAGAGATTTGTTCTCTTAGTGTCATTGATTAGAATGTTGATTGCAAAAATACATTTGTTGATAATTTTGATATGTACTTCTCCAACCATAATACAGACCCATCACAGGGTATGTGGCTGAATTACATTCCTGGTTCTACCCCTGGATAAGTTATAAGAATGAAATAGAAATATTTCAGCAAGCTTGGATGCTTTGGTCTTTATTATGTTGTAGAGTACTTAGTGACAAGGTTAAGAGGTGATGCAATTTTCTGCTTTGCATTCAGCTTGCAATATGCATTGAGAAAAAGTGTCAGCTGAATGAAGATTATCAAGATTGTATTGGAACTGTGGATCATATGGACTCCATGACTGAGGTCATAAATCTCTTTTCCTCTTTTTAATTGTTAGATTGATTGTTGCATCACTGTAGTTACTTTTTTTATAGCATGTTTTGCATTGTGAGTGTATATTGATCTTAATTGAATTGCAGGAAGAAAGTGTAGTTGGGGATGACTTGCTCAATGTGCAGACACCCAATGAGGATTTTTCTGGGAAAGTTGACAGGTGAACTTAGCAAGTGAGAGCCTGCTCGGTTATTATCATCTAAATCAAGTTACTTAATGCTTATTAGATAACAACACATTCCCTTATAGCTGTTTTCTCTATTTTTATGTCACCAATCACCTCCGATCTTAGCTAAATTAAATTTTTCACTAAATTTATATATGTGCATATCCATATTTAATAAATTAATTTGTTTATAGGTAAATAAGGTTAAGCAAGGGGGATCCTTTTTGCCTTTTTCTTGTTTGCTTTTGGTGGTTGTTTTCTTGGGCTTTTTATTTTAACAGAGGGACAGAGAGGGGTTTAGTTTGGATTTATTGCATATGAGAATGTTTTGTGATCTTGTCAGATGATCCACAAAAAGTGAGTAGCTGTAATTATTGTAGTTCATTGTGCTTATCTATTTGGCTGGCATAGATGGGTGAGAAATTCAGTAGCCTTGAAGTGCTCCTTTGGGAAAGGAGGGACCGAGGGAGGATATCTGTGGCTTAAAAAAATCCAGTGATTCAGAAACTATCATCATTTTATCCTGTAACCAATTGGTGTAGGTTAACTGATAGTTGACAGACAATTGAGTGATTTCCTTTTATTTTGATTCTGATCATAGTAACAAAAATCTATTAAGTAGCTTAAACTTAATTTTGTGTGCCTTAAGTGTTATGTGGGTTTTGGGATTTTGTTGTCCAATTATATTGCTCGTGTGTTAGGGTTAGGGTTACGATTTAGGTTGTAGTATTTTTCTGTTAAAGTCTCACTGACTTACTCCCGTTTGCATGAATATATTGATCAAGAGTTTACTATCTGTTGAGATATATAGTTCCACATTGGTTGTATGAGCAACTAATGTGGAGTTTATAAGGTCTTGGGCACTCTCACCCTTTGAGCTAACTTTTGGGGTGATGTATCCCAAGGTTCTTTACACTATCTAAAACTAAAGCACAATGAATGGAACTCAAACGTCGAAGTTGAATGTTGCACACTGTGCACAAGCAATATATTGGACTCTCTCTGTGTGTGTGTGTGTGTGTGTTTTTCAGTTATATGATTTATCTCTCTGGTCTCCATTGAGGTAAACAATTGGTGGTGATGACATATTCTTTATGTCAGTAGGAATTATGACCCATGGCCATGGAGACTCCGTTTACCTACAGTTTTTCCTCTTTTAATCATCTTATAGCTATGCTTGATGATCCCCCCTCTTTCACTTAATATTTTTCGAAATTTACTTTTTACAGAAACCTCAAAAAAATTCTAGTGAAACTTCTGAATATAATTATGCTTCTTAGCTCCCATACTTCTGTTCAACTTTTAACAAATTTGGACTAGCAGACTGTCAGATATGTTACCTGAAACATTAGGCTTTGGTTCTTTGGTACACCATAGAATCAAAATGATCTATTGCAGGTGTGCAGACCACATGAGGCATTAACTCTTAATATGCTTCTTATGTCCTTTGCTAAATTTGATGCTAAAAATCATTTTATATCCCTTTTCACTTATCTGTTGTGCTTGTCCACTGTTAGCAGCAAGCCTGAAGATGCGGGCCTGTTTAATGAAAAAAAATCTTCAGACTTCACCAGGAGAGGTTCAGCTGGTATTGTTGATTCTATGATGCTTCTCAAGTCATATCAGAGTATGCATGCCCCATACACACAGGTTTCTCCAACACCCAGGCACCATTTGGCATTGTCATGACATAGTACAATTTCACCACTTCACCAATTTTGAAGTATATAATGTTTTTGATCTTGTTTGCTTTTATACAGGAAGCACCACTAATGACTGAAGACATGCATGAGGAGCGGCTTCAGGCTGTTGAAGCCTTTAGTGATTCATTTGTAAGCTCAAACTCATATGCAATGCATATAATAATAATCAGGACTATAAAAGCTTGGAGACTTGGACCACATAGACCTCTCATACATACATACAATTTGTGTGTGTTTACATCGAACAGTTAATTAGGTTAAATGTAAGGATATGATTAGTGTTAAAGTGGTATAGGTTCAGGAGCATAGCCTCTTTAGTTGTCAACCAACTTGAGCCTGTCTATTGACACAGGCACTAGTGCACTGTAAAGGTGGTCTGAATTATCTGTGCCTGTGATGCAGTAGCCTCCCAATTGCTTGGTGTATAATGACTTTACAGACTTGAGTAGTCTGACCACTAGTTAATATTTTTGAATTGATAATGCTGTAATCACAAGTTTACAGCATTGTTGCTGTGAAAGAAGCATTGCTTTACTTGGAAAAGGAAGATGTCTATTGTTCCTTATCTTTGAATGCGATATGTTCATTTGATCCCCATTTTTTTTTCACCAATCGTAAAGTTTTCATATACCTGCATATACATTTGCTTTCTTAATTAACCACCATTGTCAGTGATAGGTGGATCTGTTAATTGTTGTGGCTGATTTGTAGCTCTTTTACTTTTGGTAGAAAGACAGGTTACTGTACCATGGATTAAAAATTGTGTTATATACTATGTGACGTGATAAGTGGATAATTTCTTTGGATAATTCAAACCTCTTTCAGGTGGTTGACAATATAAAATGAAGAGACTAAGCTGTGGAATTTCTTATGCACCGTTATACATGCTATTATTTTTGTATTTGGTTCCCTTAGTTTCACTTTATGAGGACTTTAGGAAACAAACATAGACGTAATAAATTGAAGTATGAAATATAGAAACAATGTTGTGATTTGTGACTAAATAGCCTTGAACTTTTCGTAGCTTCATTCTCATTTCAATTCGGTTAATTGATGCATATTTTGCTTGCAGTTCTATTACTCAAACAAAACACACTTTAGGATTGATCTATATTCCATTTCGTATATTACTTTGTTACTTAGCGTTGCCTATTATTTATTTATTTTTTGCAGAATTTTTCTGCTCAGCTGGAAAGGGATATATTAACTTCAGGTAATAGCATATAATGTTTTGTAATAACACTGGATAATTACTAATCATGTCTCAAGATTTTTTTCCCCTGAGAAAATTTTGTCAACACTTGTTTCTGGAAGCAGACGTTTGAGATGTTAAAAACTAATCTAAATGTATATACTCACATTTTCAAAATGCTCATGATTGGTGTAATATTTTATGTACGAACACCACTAGCTAAATGGGATGAGATTTTCATCAATTTAATTTATGAATCGTGAGTAAATGTTTACCACACCATATTGGGGAATTAGTAAAAAAAAGTTGACATTTGATAATTGTTTCTATTGTCAACAATATATTGTTTGTTAATTTTTGTAAATAAACTGACAAACTACAAATTTGTTTTCAAATGTAAGAAATTTTACAGGCATGATCTACGTAATGAAACCTCTAATCCAAAAGTGAACTTAGATTTGTATAAAAAACCTGTGGAATGGTGCAACATTAATTTAGTTTTTTGATAGTGTCAATGGATTCTGATCCACATGGAACATGTACATAATGAACTTTTATTTTCATTTTTCCTTCATAGTTAATAGTGCATGCAAAGATTCTTCAATATCGTAAGACATGTGACAGACCAATAATGGTTTTGATGCTATTAGATATGTCAGCATTTAAAGCAGCGAATCCAGATGCTATTTTTGAAGATTTTATTCGATGGCATTCACCTCGGGATTGGGAAGAGGATGATGACCCTGAGGGAAGTGGATCATCACAATCATGTGGTTTTGACATTAAGAAGTCAAAAGATAGTTGGCCTCCACGAGGGCGGCTTTCTAAGAGAATGTCTGAAAATGGAAATTTATGGAGAAAGATATGGAATAGCACACCTGCTCTTCCGGCTTCCGAACAGAAGCCTCTTCTCGATCCAAATAGAGAAGGAGAAAAAGTGAGTATTTTTCAAGAAACTTAATTTTTTCTTGTTTTTGTTATTGTTATTGTGAAACAGATTGTTATGGCCTCTGGGAAATTTATACTAGAATAGCATGATTTGTTATTTGGTTTGTCATGTTGATTGGACAGTTGAACCATTAAAACTTTGTAGCAATTTCTTCAATTTTCATTTTAGATGGATCCTATAGGTGGATCTTAATGATAATAGGAGGCTGTGCCCATGCAGTTTCTAGAATTTATCTTGAGTTAGCAGTAATCATCTTCACTTTCTTGTTGGTGATATGAATTTGACCCGTGTTTGCTAATAGCAAGGAGAATGGTGTTAAATAGGACGAAATGCATCCACATGAAAATGTTAAATTAGCTCTGATAAAGATTTTATTGATAATCAATGAGTCACAGAATTTTCGAAGAAATTAACAATATTGTGAATGTGAATAATTTTATTGATGAATTCCTCTCCTTAGCGAATAGATGAGAATTTCCTGATGAGTGAGGTAGAAACTCACTACTCTCCTAACCTCCAGATAATTCCTAGTCTTTGGCCTTGCTTCTCTTCTTACTAACTATCTAATTGCCCTACTTGTATTCTGTTAGGTTCCAGTCACAATGGAGAAGAATTTTAAGAGAAAGAGAAATGATGGATGTATTAATAAGACTGATTTCCATAAGAAAACCAGGAAAATGTACAAACAACGATGGACATATAGAAAATTACAGGGAAAATGATTACACAAGATTGAGAATACAGAAAAACAAACCATTAGCATTCGAGAGGCTGCTTTCTTTCCCAAAAGTCCCAAATCCAATTCTCAGAAAATACCTGCATTTCGTATCATTCCTATTCTCCTATATATGCTAAAATTGCAACCGTAAAGATTCCTCTCAAACACTAGTTAGTTATCCAGGTCAGCGAAAGGGGAAGCCAATCCTCTACAATACTCTCCTAACTCTGGCCTTGCTTCTCATCTTACTATCTAATTACCCTATATGTATTCGCTTAGCCCGATCTATAATCCCAATGACCTAACTAACTCATTCTGTTGGAATTTCCCTAACTACCCTTGTTAACCCTCTCTGGTTGGGAATAACTAGGCCTAACCGACAGAATGGCCCACATGATTTCGTAAATAGGGAGTTTAAATATGATTATCCATTGAGGTACAATAAGCTTGAAATGTAAGTCAATTTGATTTAGTGATCTCAATCCTAAAGCCAGGCTGATAGGAGGAGAAAACCTCAACTTTAATATGGAGTTCCGTGTTTGAGACCTACCCAGTCAATTTGGGGCTCATGCTCCTTTGTCATTTCTGTCAGTTAGATTGAGCGGCCATCAACATCGGGAGGACAAACTAAGCTCCATTGCCACTTTGATCTAAAGAGCCCACTCCTAAAAGCGAAGTCGATAAAGAGCCAAGGGATGCCTGTCCGCTCTAAATGGGAGTTCCGTGTCTTACTCAGTCTTGCAAAAGTTTGAACTATCAATGCAAGTGGGAAAAAAATGCTCCGAACATTTATTTTTGTACAGTGTTTGATGAGTACTAGTTTCCAAGTCCTTTGCATATATGGCTTCTCTTTGGGTTCTTCAAAAGGTCTGAACAGAAAGCAAGAACGTTCAACAATTTTTCTTGGCTTTGTATTTAGTATTCGTATTTGGGGTTAGATATTACTTACTATGGTCTTTGGGTAAGGGGCAATGACATCTTTTTCTGGTAGTTTTTTTGACAGAAGGTAATAGGATTAGAATGCTTACTTTTGGACCAACAAACATATACAATGCATGCATAACAAGGGTTAGGTGCGGTGGTTAGTGAGCTGCACACTAGGGAGAGGTCTAACCCAAGAGAAGGCCAGTGTTGGCGGCATTGCTTGAGGGGTTAGTCTCACAGCAATGTCTGTGGGAATACTCTAGTCAAAGGCTTAAAATAATACATAATGCATGATGTTTATCTGATTTCATGGAGCATTGCAATCAAAGTTGATAGGGTTGATCCATATTTATATGAGAAGATTTGCTTTGGAATGCAATCCTACTCAGCTAATTGAGGGGTTTCCGAATAGATAAGCTGAGGGCCATGCATGAAAGACGTAAAAGCTTAAGTTATTATAGCTCACTTGTAACATGTTCTTGTGATCAAATCATCAAAGTAATATTTATATTGTCATATTAAATTGCTACTGCATATTTGTGTGGAAAGGAAAAAGATTACTCGTAGGTATTTGGATTGCTTGAGATATGCTGCTTCTCTTGTTAACTAGTCTAATTTTTATATTCTCAATTTTCCAGGTTCTTCATTATCTTGAAACTTTACAACCACATGCATTAGTTGAGCAAATGGTGTGTACTGCCTTCAGAGCAGCAGCCGACACTTTAAGTCAGACTAGTTACGGAGAACTGAAACCGATGGTGACTGAGATGCAGCAACTTTACCGTACCATGGCATCTGCTTTGAGGCCTTTGCAAGGTATCTATTTATTAATTTTTCTCTTCTGTGTAAAAGAACAATTTTTAACTCATTTCCATTTTGTTGCAGTAAATCGCTTGTCTGCAGACAGTGAGACTATTGAAGACTTAAGACGATTGAGTGTTGTTTTTGAACGTGTAGAGAATTTAGTGACTCTTGCAGCTTCTCTTCATCGCAAGCTTTTACGAGCACCACGCCTATCCAGAGAAATTTTCAGTGATTACTACGACTTTTATTTTCCAACAAAGGGAACAGGCTTGACAGAGCAAATTGTCGAGAAGGTGAAATGCTTATATGCCTTGAAATATCTTGTTAATTTGGGTAATGTTCCACCGAAAGTCTTCCTAAGCATTGAACTGACATGTATTTCCTATATCTTTTCTTGTATTCTTGCATAGGAGTTTGACAAGAAACAAGAAGTAAGGGACCATGAGAGGGAAGTGTTGTCAAATATGTTTGTTCCTCCCACCGCTAACCAGTCTTGGAGAAAGGTTTTAAGCATGGGCAATCTTCTCAATGGTCATGAACCAATCCTCAGGGAGATTATTTTTTCGCTGCGTGATAGAGTGGATGGTAATCACTACGCAGCTCGTAGTGGTAGTGTTTCTCAACAAGAAATTGAAACTTACAGAATGTATATATGTGGAACATCTAATGACCTACGGGTAGCACTTTCTGTTGTTTCGTGTGATTAATGTTATGGTGTTTGTTGGTTACAATTATGTTCTTTAAGAATCAGTCACTGTTCCATGGGTTGCATCTGGTTCCCTAATTAAAGGGTTAGCTAACCCTTTTCCCAAAAAAGGGGAAGAGGTTGGATGAATTATAAAAGAGAGGGATCCGAGTGCAATTAGGAGAGAGAGAGAGCTCGTGTCAAATTTTGAATTTTATCTGTTGATTTTCGTCAATTTATCATTTATTGAAAATTAAAAATTAATTAATAAGTTTGATTTTTAATAAATAATAACCGTTGATTGGTGGAAATCAATGGTTAAGATTTATTGTCAAATTTTAAAGTTTGATATCGGCGTAAAGGATCTTTCTCATAAATTTCAAAATTTGAACCCAAATTAATATTTGTTATACCTAAACTGAAAGGTTCTTTCTATTACTAAAGAGTAATTTGGGTTATATGTTGCCGTTATTTGTATAAAATTATCTTATTGACATAAAAGGCATTTGATATTCTTCATTTCATAATGAGATAGATTATTCTATCTATTTTTTTTTTTTGTCTACTTTTACTTACCGTCTCTCAACACTGTTAGATCAGAATTTCAATTACATTTTTCATTTCTCTTTTCTATTGAGATTATGATCTAATGGTGTTGAAGGTGGTAGACAAAGGTAGACAGAAAAAATAGTAAATAGAATAACCTATCCCTTTAATAATTAGAAAGATGATTAAGAATATTTGTTAAGAGGATTCAGAATTATTTAATGAAATAATTGCATAAATTACAACATCTCACGTCAGCTTGATCCAAATTCGGGTAAATTGTTTAATGAAATAATTGCATAAATTACAACATCTCACCTTCAGTTTGATCCAAATTCGGCTAAATGTGAATTGACTTGTAGCGAGTTAATTATAATGGAAAAAGTGTTTATCCTTTTAAATGACACAACTTATATCTTTTTACTCTCACAAAAGAGGTGTGACCCATATCTTTATTTTTTTATCAACTGTCTCTCCTCCTTTATCTATCTCTTTCTCCCTCTTAAAATGACACAACTTTACATCATATAAAATGACACACTTTTCTCGATTCGAGTTATGAATTGTTGGCTAATTTTACTTTATGTGAAATGTGGACTATTTGAACTGGTTTATTAGTCTATTTCTTTTTTTGTTATTTATATAATTAGATCTTAAATAATCTATTTCATTAATTTATATTAAAAATTTTAATCAATTTACATTAGAATATTTAAAATTAATTATTACTTAAAAAGATAAATTTAATTTTTTTGATTAATAAAAAAAGAAATTTAATAATTATAATATTTTAAAGGAGTGTTGTACTTATCTAGTAAGTTTACCATTTCTTATTATCTTGTTAGTGAGAGAGATAATGAGGGAAGTGGTTGAAAAGAGAAAAAAAAATTGTATCAAATAATATTCGTAGATTTAATTTTATCCGATAGTTATAAAAGAGATAATAAGAGATGATAAATTCATTTGGTAGTAAATATAACCTCTCCCAATATTTTATTATGACATTTTTTAGACCAGGTCAATAATTTATTACTAAGTGAAAAGATATAACTTAATCTTTTATATATATATATATATATATATATATATATATATATATATATATAGGGAAATGATATTGTGACAACCAAGTTGTGTTACTACTAAGTGACTACCAATCAATCTCACCGTTAGATTGATTATGTTGATCCAACGGTTATATTTATTTACTACCAAGTTGTGTTTCTGCAGTTACTGCAGATAAGTTATCTGCAATTTTCCCAAAATGACGTCGTTTTGGTATTGAAATCTTGAAAAATTATAAATATAAAGACTATTGTAACCCTGAAATGAATTAAAATTACAAAAACACCATGATTTCCGTCCCAAAACGACGTCGTATTGAGCTTACTGCAGATAACTTATATGCAGTAACTGCAGAAAAAGCGAACCCATATATATATATATATATATATATATATATATATATCCAGATAGTGTTTCCCTAAATTTTGATATTTGAAATATCTTTGTTTTCTGAACTAAAGTATTCCTAAAGTATATTATCATTAGAGAAGTCATACAATAATGTAATTAATTTCACATAAATACCTATGGAAATACTTAGGTCAAAAACCAAAAGGTTCCGAACATCATAATTTTATACTGATAAATTACGAAATCAAAATCACTTAGTTTATGATTAGTAAATGAAATTTGAGGTTTGGACGCGCTTAAAAGAACCTGGGACGTAATTCCGGGCGCGGCCTTAGATGTTACATTATTGGTTCTCATCCTTCAGAGACTACGAGTATGTGAATTAAATATTTCTAAAGAAATATAAAAACTCTTGTTGACATGCAAATGACGAAAACAACGGCACCGTAATTGAAGACATCAATCGAATAACATCATAGGAAATGTTCGGTACCATGCGAATTAACTATTACAAGCTCACTAAAATAATCTTTCCAATTGTTTCATCTAACAAAATTCTCTCTCTCTCTCTCTCGTCAAAATGCAAACACAAAAATTACTGTCATTCTATGTTCTTTTTGTTGTGCTTTTATCAAGTATGTCGTTTTCTTTTTCTTTGCCTTCTGTTGTTTTTTGAAATGTATCTTGAAAGGAACAACTTATGTCATAAAACTTTTGGTCTTTGTATAAAGGGTTTGAATTAGTCGTGAATGTTAGTCAGAGTTTTCTTTTCTTTTCTTTTTAAATACGCAACAAATTGATTACACAAACACGAGGTTAACCAACCATATATGAATATTACCATGTGTAGCCTGTAATATTTCATGGGTTTTCCTTCCTTAGTCTACTTTAGGTTTTGGATATATATATGATAAACAGATTGATTTTATTCTCATCATGCATCACGGGATGAGAATCAGAGACCCACTACTAGAGATCAATATTAATATATTGGTGTAATAGAACAACAGTTCAATTTAAGTAGTTATTGTCATTGATACAAGCTGAAAAATTAGATTTGAAGAATAATGCTTGTCAGGCAAGTAGGTACGATTTTGATTCAATGGACTAATCAATTGTGTGCCTTTTAATTAGGTTAATTATGATTTAGGATATGACCCAATAAACCCCACTCAAACATATGGTCATAGAGTCGTTGAACGCCCAACTAAATGGATGTTAAGTAACGGCTCAAATTTTGATATTCGTATTTTTCGAACGGAAAAATTTAGATAAAGTTCTTTAAATATGTGTGCTGTCGTTTTTCAATAAAAATAATGGGAAATTATTATCTCATGTGACAGAAGAGAGTTATCTTATGTTGTAGATACATCGATAAACTTGCTTTTTATTTATTTATTTATTTATTTTTAACACATGGTGGGATCTACCATATGTTGGGTCTATAACATGAGAAGAGTATTTCCTACAACATGAAATTAGATGCTCCCAAAAATAAAATACATATGCTATGTTTACGCTTTAATTTTGAAAAAAAAAAAACTAATTGACTAAAAAATAATTATCACAAATACCTAAAGATGTTGGCATATAGATAAGTTATCTGCATTTACTCCCAAAACGATATCGTTTTGGTATTGAAATCTTAAAATATTATAAATATAAAGACTATTATAACCCTGAAATAAATTAAAATTATAAAAACACCATGATTTTCGCTCCAAAATGACATCGTATTAGACTTATTGCAAATTATTTATCTACAGATTACTTATCTACGGTAACTGTAGAAAAACAAACCCTTTACCTAATTATTGACCTTTAGTTTTTGTTCTGATGACATGCCAACGAAAATTCATGGTAGGAGATAGGGGTGCTAAACAAACTAGGGGCCTTTCAGGGGCCTTAGGCTCGGCTCGTGAAGGCTTGAACTTACTTGTCTAAAATTGATTGTTGGAACTAGGCTTGAACTTGTATAAAAGCTCGTTTAATAAAAAGGTCTCAGACTCTAATTGAAAAGCTCGGCCTCAAAGCCTTTCAGGCTGGCCTAGTATACTAACTTTTATTTTTATTTTAGACTTTTTATACTATTCATAATAACTCTCTCTCTCTCTCTCCTCAACCCATTTCACCTCATTTTATTGGTTAAACAATTTTTTTGAATGTTTTTGTTCTATATTATGTTTTTTGGATATACATTGAATTTATGAATCTTTGTGAAGTTATTAGTGTTGTTGCTCATATATTTTGTTTGAATAAGTTTTTGTTATCTTATTTTTTTAAACAGGCTAAATAAGACTTTTATTTTTTATAAATAAGACAGACCACATGCCGATAATTATATTCATAACAGATAACAGGCTAGGTCAGACTGACACATTTAAACACAGGCTTAGCCTTTTAAGATCAAAGCTCGGCTCGGCCCGTT
This sequence comes from Gastrolobium bilobum, assembly GCF_033153095.1. Lineage (NCBI taxonomy): Eukaryota > Viridiplantae > Streptophyta > Magnoliopsida > Fabales > Fabaceae > Gastrolobium > Gastrolobium bilobum. The sequence continues at coordinate 33,053 of NW_026896200.1, forward strand.
AACACTTCTAGGAGAGAAACCCAAGATTCGGCCATACCAATAGAGGCAACTATTGATGGTGTCAAATCTTGAACTTTTCTGATTTATTCTATATTCACTTGCAATATTCTTTTTCACGTGGATGAAAGAGTAGAAGGAGACTAAACACTCATTTTCGTCCTTGAAAAGTATTACGTGTTATTAGTTTATTTTTTCAATAATAAATACATTGTAATGATACTTAAAAATTGGTTCTTTCGACAAACAAATTGAGGTGGTAGGCAACTTTTCAAATCTTAGAGAACTAATTATGGTAGGGAGATTATATAACCTTTATGCTTTTAGTTCGAAATAAATTAATTTTATAGTTAGTTCAAAATAGGCCGAATTTGTGAAGATCTTTTCAAGTTTTAGTAAAATAAAGGTTATAGGCATAACTGGAGTGATAATATGAGTTATAGGCATAACTGGATAATTGTTATGTCGTTTGATTTAAGATTAATCTCATATATATATATATATATATATATATATATATATATATATATATATATATATATATATATATATATATATATATATATATATATATATATATATATATATATATATATATATGGGTTTAAAACTGTTATGGACCAATATAAGAGCCTATTAAGTGATAGGCCCAACAAGGGGCAATCTAAGATTTCAATAAGCAATAATCATGGATAAATATCCATCAAGGATACTAATCCTAATACGACAGCATAGAAAGTAGGTCTGGGCCCCTATCAGGGGCCCAGAAGGTCCATCCACGCTACCCACAGGTAACCTCTATAAATACAATGTAAACCCTAAAGGTACGGTACGCTCTCTCTCTCTCTCTCTCTTACTGTTATGCTATCACTGTGCGCGCGCACACACCCCCATTGGCTAACGTCGTTATAGTATTCTGTGCACAGTGATCTGCTTGACTCAAGGGTATCTCCTTCATAGATACCTTAGAGAAGGCACTAGATCCAAGATAAATATACCAGCCTATTGGGCTGGACATCTCTGTCCCAAGGACAGAATATTGGCGCTGTCTGTGGGTAATTCTACTTCTTTGAATTTGAGTTTCCCACCGACCTGAGAAATGATGGCAATCCAAACAAGGAGCAGTGGCCAGCTGCCCCAGAATCAGAATCGACCGTTGGATCCGGTTCTAGAAGAGGTAAGCCAGCCCCAACACCAGCCAGGAAACGATGTGGACTATGACCATGTCCATGTCAGTGAAGACGTCTCAGACACCGCCTCAACTCCAACACATCATGGTAGGGGTGCAGCCCCAATCACGACCCCAGTAAGAAATAATCCTCCCCAGCATCCTGCAGATTTGGCCACGCATGTGGCCCAATAAGGATCCAGATTATCGTTTGGCTCAGAATGCATTCATTGCAATTATGCAACGAATGACTGAGATGGAAAATCGCAATAACCTTCAGCGACGACAAGATCTTTAGGCCATACGGGAGGAGAACACCAGGGGAATCAGAGACTTGGAACAACGCTTGATGGGGGTAACCGGACTAAGGGCAAGGAGAAACGAAGGCCAGAATGCCAATGGCCAGGAAGGTGATCGCAACCATGTTACTGATGAGGAGAACTATGAAAGACCAAACCTGGTGAACACGGTCAATCCGAGTTTGGAAAACAAGGCAATGGATGGCCAAAATGCAGCTGGGCTAACTTTGGCTCAAGGAGGTTTAGCAAATCCTAACGGTGGAGTAGACCGGGAAAGAATCCAACACAGCCAGAATGCTCAGAACATCAGAGGGCGAGTGGAACCCGATCATTACAGAAGGAAATACAGCAGGGGGCAGTATAACAATAGCCCCTTTACTGGGGAGATTTTGAATGCACCCTTCCCAGAAGACTTTGATTCGGCACGACTGCCGAAATATGATGGAAATCAAGATCCACAGGTCCATATCGACGCTTTCGATATAGACATATACATTCGAGGAATAGATGAGCCCCTTATATCTCAGATATTTGCAATAACCCTAACGGGAGCCGCACAGGCATGGTTTTCAACCCTTCCTGCTAATTCCATTGGGTCTTTTGAAGAATTTGGGCAACAGTTCCTTTTGAACTTTGCAACCAGCAAAAAACATCCAAAGTCAGAGTTCGCATTGGGAAAAAAACGCCAACAACCCGGAGAAACCCTCCAGAAATACCTTAATCGGTTTAAAGATGCTGCACTACAGGTACCGGGTTTACCAGAAAACGTCCATGGACATCTCATCGTGGCTGGGCTGGATGGTGCATCCATGTTAGCCAAGTCGGTCTATAATGACCCAGTGAGAACGTTGGAAGAGTTCAGAACCCGTTCGAAGAAATACCTCGAACTTGAGCAGATAGAGATTGCAAATGCGCTGTCTGAAGAGGGTAAAAGAATTAGCCCAAGAAGGAGAAGCCCAGCCCTGAAAGGAAAGGAACGAATTGAAAATAAGAGAAAGGAGTTCAGGGCTAGAATCCCGGACAACCGAGATCGTGTACCAGGGAGATATGAGACGTATACACCTTTAAATACGCCACGCTCTCAAATTTGGAGAGAAGTGGCAATGACGGAGATGAAGAAGGTGGAAAGACCCTAGCCCATATTTGACAGAGGAGGTTTGGACAAATCCAAATACTGTGCTTTTCATGACGGACCGGGGCACAACACTGATCAATGCTGAGATCTCCGAGATGCTGTGGAGAAATTTGTTCGAGATGGAAGGCTACGCCAATACGTCATCAAAACCCAGGGTGCCAAAAATAACAAAAGGAAGGCGGGAAACAGAAATAGAAGTAAAATCCTGGTTCCTGAAAAGAAAAACAAGGAGGAAATAAATCAGAAAAACAATTCCAACCGTGATGAATTCCCGAAAACAGAATTTTATTGTAATGTAATTAGTGGAGCCCTGGGGGGTGGAGGAGATACTGTGAATGCTAGAAGAAAATACTTGAAAGAGGTACTCTCCATTCGAGACCGTCCTAAGTTCAAGGAAGACATGACCAAGCCGGATCCTCCCCTTTTGTATTTCACAAAAGAGGACATGCAGGGTGTGATGCCGGGACATGTGGACGGGTTAGTCATTGCGGGGACCTTGGTAAATTTTTGGGTTAGGAAGATCTTCGTGGATGCTGGGAGTTGTGCCCACATCATACTCTGGCACGCTTTCAAAAAGATGAACCTGGATGAGGAAGACCTCAAACCTTACAAGACAACTCTGATAGCTTTTAATGGAGAGCATACACCTCCTAAAGGCTACATCGACCTCAGGTTAACCTTAGGAACCAAAGAAGCGTTCAAATCAGAACGGATTAGATTCATCGTGGCTGATTTTTCGTCAGAATATAATGTGATTCTGGGAAGACCAATCATACACCAGTGGGACATGCTGGTTTCTACAAAGCACCAGAAGATAAAAATGGTGAGTAGCAAGAACGAAATAATCACTATTGCGGGAGATCAGAAGGAATCCAAGGGCTGCTACTTTGACACAGTCAAAGAAATCGAAGGTGGGCATTCGAGTCCACCCCAGATTCGCCCAGGAGACAAACTCGGCAAAAACACAACTCCCCAACACTCAAATAAGTCGGTCAACTTGGTTGAACTAGACATGAGAGAAGAAGTAATCCCGAGACCTGAGCCCGATGGTGAATTGGAAGATCTTGCATTGGGAAAAGAACCCGGTCAATTTACACGAATTGGTAAGACCATAGACCTTCCTATCAAGCAAGAGTTGATCCGGTTCCTTGAAAACAACACGGATGTGTTTGCATGGAGATCATCAGAGATCCCGGGGGTAGACCCTGCCTTCTTCTGCCACAAATTGGCAGTCTATCCCGGATCCTCACCGGTGTCTCAAAAGAAAAGGAAGCTGGGTCCCGAAAGGAAACAAGTCCTGGAAGAACACGTGAAGGAATTATTAGAGGCGGTGTTCATTCGAGAAATACAATATACAACGTGGCTGGAAAACGTGGTGATGGTGAAAAAACCAAATGGGAAGTGGAGAGTCTGTACCGATTATACGGACCTGAACAAGGTTTGCCCAAAAGACTCCTACCCCATGCCCAACATAGACCAACTCGTAGACAATTCGGCTGGATTTCAATTCCTGTCTTTCATGGATGCATATTCTGGTTACAATCAGATTCCAATGTACCCAAGAGATCAAGAAAAAACTGCCTTTATTGCTGAAAAGGCTAACTACTGCTACAATGTGATGCCATTTGGGCTTAAAACCAGGGGCAACTTATCAAAGGATGATGAATAGGGTGTTTGAAGATCAACTGGGCAAAAATGTGGAGGTATACCTTGACGATATGATTGTCAAGTCTTTTGATATCGCAAACCATGTCCAGGATCTTGAGCAAACTTTTCAAAAACTCAGGAAATATCAAATTCGTCTAAACCCGGCAAAGTGTGCGTTCGGAGTTCCGGCATGGAAGTTCTTGGGTTTGATGTTAACCCACAGAGGGATTGAAGCCAACCCTGACAAGTGCAAGGCGGTACTTGATATGAAGGTCCCACAGAATAAGAAGGAGGTTCAGCAGCTAACCGGTCGCTTAGCTACATTAACCCGTTTCTTACCAAAGTCTGCGGAGAATGCCCTCCCATTCTTTAAACTATTAAAGAAGGAAGCAATAGAAGGCTGGAACCCGGAGTGTCAAGCTGCGTTCGACAAAGTCAAAAGGTGTCTTGCAACTCCACCAGTGCTCTCAAAGCCGGAACCAGGAGACATTCTGATCCTGTATCTGGCTGTGGGGGAGGAAGCAATAAGCGCAGTTCTGATCAAAGAAACTGATAAAGGCCAGGAGCCGATTTACTTTATCAGCAGAGTTTTGCAAGGCGCAGACGTTAGATATCAGAAGTTGGAAAAAATGGCTTTTTCTTTATTAATTACGGCTAGAAGATTGCGGCCATATTTTCGGGGACATCAAATAATAGTTAGGACCAATCAGCCTATAAGGCAGGTGTTGCACAAGCCAGACCTGGCGGGACGAATGACCAACTGGGCAATTGAGCTTAGTGAATATGATATAGCTTACGAAAGTCGGAAGGCCATCAAGTCATAAGCTTTGGCCGACTTTATAATGGAACTAACACCAATGAACCCGGAACATAGCAAATCCAGAGATGTATGGAAAGTCTACGTAGATGGATCCTCCAATGTTAAAGGAAGTGGAGCAGGAATTATTCTCGAGAGCCTAAAAGGGGTGACCATAGAGCACTCCTTGAACTTGGGATTCCCGACTTCGAATAATCAGGCAAAGTTTGAAGCCCTTATAGCCGGGTTGATGTAGGCTAAAGAACACAGAGCTACAAGGGTGAAAGCCTTCAGTGACTCACAGTTGGTAACTTCACAGATAGAAGGAAAATACCAGGCCAAAGGCCCTCTGCTGATGAGATACCTGAGTAAAGTTCAGGAAATAATGGCTGACTTCGATGAAATACAGGTTACTCATATTCCTTGAGGCAAAATTACCAAGCTGATATTCTGTCCAAATTGGCAAGTACCAAAAACCCAGGCAACCACAGAACGGTGGTACAACAAAGTTTAATGAAGCCGAGTTGTGTGATGGTCATTACCTCGGCAAGTGATTGGAGACAAACCATAGTGGCATACCTTGAAAAAGGAACACTGCCAGAAGATCGACTGGAATCCAGGAAGTTGGTCCGGGATGCGACACAATATACAATTGTGAATGATCAGCTGTTTAGGAAAGGGTTGCATGTGCCTATGCTGAAATGCTTGAATGCGGATGAAGCAGAATATGTTCTGGGCGAGATACATGAAGAAATCAACGGCCATCACATGAGAGGCAAAGCTTTGGCTAGAAAGGCCCTTCGAGCTGGTTACTACTGGCCGGTAATGCAGGCAGATTCAAAAGACCATGTGAAGAGATGCAAAAGTTGCCAGAAGCATGCCAAGTTAATTTTTTCACCACCCGAAGAGTTAAATTATATCTCGGCACCATGACCCTTTTTTAAATGGGGAATGGATTTGCTGGGACCTTTCAAAGCTGCAGAAGGGCAATTAAAATAGCTGATTGTAGCGGTGGATTACTTCACAAAATGGATAGAAGCGGAACCAGTCACAACAATCACCTCAGCAAGAGTACAAAGGTTCTTCGAACAAAACATAGTTTCCAGATTCAGGATACCTGCTGAGGTGGTCACTGATAATGAAACACAATTCGCTGATAAAAGGTTCCAACATTTGATGAAGGACCTGCAAGTCAAACATTGCTTCGCATCTGTGGAACACCCACAGTCAAATGGACAAGCTGAAGCGGCAAATAAGGTAACTGTGGACGACTCAAAAAATGAATGTTTGATGCCAAAGAAAGCTGGGTTCAACAACTTTACTTTGTTCTTTGGGGGTACAGAACTACTACCCAAACCGCAACGGGGGAAACCCCTTTTCGGCTAATATATGGTTGCGAAGCTATGATCCTAGTAGAAATTGGAGAACCTTCTTGGAGGAAGATAAATAGTAGCGAGCAAGGCGAGCAACAGAACAGTAAGCTACTCACTGCCGAGTTAGATCTTGCTGATGAAGCTCGAGTTGCAGCTCACTGCCAGAATATAATGGCCAAGTGACATATAGCAGTCAGGTACAATAAAAAAGTGAGGCCAAGAGACTTTGACAAAAATGACTTGGTACTCAGGAGAGCGGATATTGGAAATAAGAATGCCAGAGATGGAAAGCTAGTTGCAAACTGGGAAGGACTATATCGAGTTAGAGAAAAACTCGGAAAAAGAGCCTATATCCTAGAAACAGTCGAAGGCAAAGCAATCAAGTGGACTTGGAATGCGGATAAGCTAAAAACATACTACATCTAAATCTGGAGTCTACCTTTCAAACACCAATATTGCAATTTGTTTTAAGTTTTTCTTCTATTAGGGATTTGACTAAAGCCGAATATGCCGGCAAATTCATGTAGCAAACAATTTGATATCAATAAATGAGGAATCTTTCTTTTGCTTTTAAAGATTTATCCTTATCTATTGTTGATGCATCAACATAACATCCGAGATACAAGCACACTTTGTCATACTGACTCTGATCAAGTCAAAATGCTCCTTCTTTCGGTCTACAAACCAAAAGGGACAGATGATACTGTTGTCTTTATCTTAGATAAACTGAATTATAAATTCAAATTATAGCACATGGTTAATTCAGCAACGACGAAAGCCATTATTAATACAGGCTTATCAGAATGGATAAGTTCAATCAAACATGCGTCACAAAACATGACAGAAAATGAAATCCGTATAATGCTTTGACCTCGGCCAGGTCACGAATGTATAACTCGTAAAATGTACGAGTTTAATAAAATTATCTGGGTTGCAAAAATTCCCAATACATATGGGGTAAAACTCGGGTAAAACATATATGCACAACCCGGAAAATACCCGAAGAACCTCAACTACAATGGGATAACTCGGATAAGATTCGCAATGTGAAAATTGCATAAGAACTTCGCTAATAAAGGCATCAGGCCACTTGTCAAAAACAAGGCCATACTACAATGAAGAAACATGCCTAGATCCTTCATCTAGGGAGAAACTCGACTAAGAACGAGATGCAAACGTCAAATCATAAGGCGGAATATGAAAACAGAAAGTAGAATAGCAAATTAGGAATCAGAGTTAAACCGGTAATATTCAAAACAAATCAAACGGGGGCATAAGAACCCCAAATTCAAAAGAAGATTACAAAAATAACCGGCATCCCGGACCTTCATTCAGCAGGAGTAGCAACAGTCTCTTCCAAGTTCACAACAACTTTAGGTGGTTGACTGCCCAACTCCTCACCCTCCTCAATGACGGTCACCCCCTTCAATCTGAAGGCATGAGTCGTTGGTAGGAGATACTGTAGGCGGAAGAATAATTTGACCATCACTAACATATGCACGAGCATTCAAACCAACCACATTCAAAAGCAAATCCGGGTTCAGAACTTGAAGTTGGCTCAATGCATTATAGAAGGAACCAGTGATGGATTTTTCAAGTTCACCACGATAGAGTTGAGCGTCATCCTAAGCTTCCCACAACTTGGCCTTGGTCTCCTTCAACTTTCCCTGTGTTGCCTTTGTCTCCTCTTCCGCCTTCTCATACGTGATTTTGAAATCACTTAAGCTCTTGCTATTGCTGGCATGAAGATGTTGAAGCTGGTCATGATCACGTCGAAGTTGGGTCAGGGAATCCTGTGTTAGTATATGGATGTCCTAGAGACAATCTTTTAATTATATTAGGATATATGTGGACCTTTGTATTGTCGCAAATAAATAAAAGCACTATTTATCCTGTTTCATATTTTGTCTCAATATTACTGTTAATATTTTATATGAGTAACTGGATAAACCCCTTGGAATAAAATAGGTATCTCTTGAGTATCTGTGATGATATTATGATCATGAGGATTCAAGGATACTGTATATTTATTCCTAATTTTATGTTCCTAGTCTAGAGACACTGAGAATGGGGATCAGTGATCTCGGGTAAGACTAGCATGACTTATCTACTTGTATTCGGATGCAAGGTAAAGACCTCATGAGCTACAGATATGGAGATGTCTTAGCAAAAGTCGTGGGTGGATCTATAAGGGTATAGCTCGCACTGAACAGACCCACAAAAGAGACTCTATGAGGAAATCTCACAGAGAGTATCATTAGAGTAGTCTCTTTATATTTGGGTATGTCTTTCCTTAGACCAGAAGTTATTACCTAGACTGTGTTCTAGAAGGCATGCTTTGACTGTATACCTCGTCTGCCTGAAACATGGAGACTCATAGGTATACTGTTGGGCTTGTCCTGAAAGAGCACAGGGCTAGGGTGATAAGCTGAAGGAATTCGTCAAATCTCTGTGAGAGATTAGGTTATCTGTAAACTGGAGAAATTGGGATGACATTTACAGGGACTCGGGAATCTATGCACAGTAAAAGAGATCATGAGATGATCTGCCTTTAGAGTCAGAAAATTGAAGATTCCCTATTTCGAAAAAAGCTTACCCTAAACCGCAAGGGTTGATACGCTTCCTTACCCTAGGTTTTATGGAAAGGTAACCGAGACGAAAAGCAATACATACGGCAACCAAATATGTGTAATAGGATGATCAAGTCATTAATCTAACTAGCTCTAGGGCAACAAAGCATTGCTAGTGCTCTGTGTTGTCATTAAATGGGTTGTGGGCTTGTTGGGCCCGAGCCCATTTATGTCAGTGGCTATGTTGAACCTAATGGGTCATACACTAACACCTTAATGTCATGATGATATAGCATTAAAGGTATTGGGCCTAGTAATGGTTGTTAGCCCAAGATGAAGTTTGGAAGCCCACCTAAGAGAGAGGGCGCATGGTATTGTTAATGGGCTTGGATGGTCCAAGACATTACTAATTAATTTAATTAGTTAAATTAATTATCAAATATTTAAATTTTGAATTTTGAATTTGAAATTTGAATTTGAATTTTGAAATTTGAAATTTGAATTTGAAATTTGAATTTGAATTTGAAATTTGAATTTGAATTTAGAATTTAAATGTTTGAACGTTTCAATTTAAATGTTTGAATTCGAATTTGAATTGGCTATGAAAAGTTGTTTCATAACAAAAGGATAAGATGAGATCTTGCTGGAACAAATCCCTTGTATCAAGAGAAGATCTATGGAGATCTCCAAGGGCTGATTTGGGGCGCCATTTTGGTGGGAGATGATTGTCATCTTGTCAAACCAACAAGCTCCAATCAAATTTGGTTGTTGAGAGAATCAGTGAGCTAGTTGGTTCAAACTTGAATGCAACAGCTCAAATGTATATGGACCCTTTTTGGGCTGAATAGAGGCGCATGAATTGGTGGTCATATGATGACCATAGGTTCAGAATTTTGACTAGATAAAGACCTAGTCTTATTAGAATTCAAATGGGAGGTTGTAGGGATTTTTGAATTGCAACAACTCCACCTTTGACTCACTCACTTGTGCGCCACTTTCATTATAAGTAAAGTAAAAATTCTGATTTGATACACTAATTCTCTCCCTCTCTTGTGCGCCTAGTTGGTGAGTTCCTCCTTAAGGTTTTTCAAAAGAACCTAGCCAATTCTTCTATATACCATTCCCACTCTTGTGAAGTTTTCATGCTGGAGACTTCACTCTTCTAAACACATATACCTAGCCTACTTCTTCACCTATTGAGCGCATAGCAAGCCTCTCTGTAGTGGTCAATTGGTGGCTTTCAAGAAAGCGTTCTTGCATCTTGACGTGGGTGGTGTGGATCAACGTTAGAGGGTTTGAACCCTTCAAACCTAACACTGATCGTCTTGGAGTTTTGAACTCACAAATAAAGGTAACATCACATGCCATAAAACATGATTCTTGATTGCATGTGTAATTCTGCATATGAAAAATTTTGTTTTTCCCTCTCACATTCTATGGCCTTCAAGGCCATTTTACTATCATCCTTTGCTTTGACCAAATCAGATGACTTTTGGTCATATTTTTCCTTCAGCGAGGACAAATCATCTTTTACTTTAAGGAGCTCGGCAACAGTTTTTGCTTTTTCCTCCCGAGAGGCAGCGGCCTGCTCATTGGCACGAATATACTTATGCTTAAACGAAACCAAAAGCCTCGGTAACCCGGACATTTGTAGGTTGTCAAGCTCCAAACCCTCTAGTACCTTAATTTCCTCAGTTGTAAAAGAACTTGGACTGGAGAATGAATCAGGCGGACAAACTGCCGTTTGGATAGCATCAGACAACCCGGACTGCCATACGACATGCTTGGCCAAACCAGAAGCCGAAGGAGCAGGAAGGGTTTTAATCGTTTGCCGTGGAGAGGAAGGGATAACAGTTTCAACAGGGGTCTCCTTATCTTTGTTCTTGACTTGCTTTTTCTCTGTTACTTTGGCTTTTGATTTGTCAGCAGCACCCTTTTTCGGATTCAGTTCCGCCACCTTCCTCTTTTTCGACAACCTGGCGGACGTATCATTCTGCGACAACTCGGGTGGCGTTTCTTTCTTTCCCTTGGTCAATGCGGCCAACCAGCTAGGAAGAGTGCTTTGTTCATTTTCCATTTCGGGAACTGCAAAGCAAAGTGATAAAATCAATTGTTAAAGCAATACAATAAGCAAAGCATATCAATCTAGCAATTAAACATACTCAATTCGGCATCAAGCTCTTCTTGAGATTTATAGATGAGGGATGCAACACTAGCGTTCTTATGCGTCTGAAGGTATGTACCAATGGCGATCACGGTATTAACATAATTAGAGTTCAACTGGGATTCTTTAAAGCGGTAGCTTGAAGGGGGGAATTTAAAATGATCAGATGACCAACATAAGGGAAACTTTCCCTCTACATCCTCGGTACCACAGTTTTGGAGAAACCATACCTCCTTACTAGGATGTGCACACACTTTAAAGAACTTGTCTTTGAAGCCCTTAAAGGACTCAGTGTAGACTCGAAAAAGTCAACGGCCAGGGACACCTCTCACAGTAATCCAACCTTTTCGATTTGCCGGTTCGCGACTAGTTCGACAAGAGATAACTTGAAAAAAGAAAAAGAAAGCCATAACGGAAGGGTGAAGAACAAGATAGGCACAAAACCGCTCAAAAACCTTAACGAAACCCCACCCGTTGGGATGGAGTTGGGTAGGACATATATGAAGATGATTGAGAACATCTATTTGAAACTCAGACAAGGGAAACCGCAGTCCGAGTTGACGAAATCTCGATAGAAGAAAAAGAAGCAAGGATCCTCTTTGGATCCGCTTGAGCACACATGTTCATCTTCTCGAGGAGCCAAAATGACGCAATTTTCCACCAACCCAACAGAAAGCCCACCCACGACTTCCAAAGTAAGCTCAGAAGTGGTATTCAAAACCTCATAAGTCACCCAGGGAAACTGGGATATTAATGAGGCCGGTGGACATCCAGAATACGACTCGGCAGAACTCGACTCCTCTACTACCTTGGGAGGAGGGGATGCCATAAAACCTAAAAACAAGGAAAGACAGGAATCAGGAAAGAGTCAGAATACCTGAGTCACAAAGGTTATTAGAAGAATGACTAGATGATGATGATGATGATGACATATCAGAAATTGTAATAGGATCATCTGCTCCTCCTGACGCACAAATAGATTTATCTGAATGCTGACAAGTAGCCAAAGTAGACTCGGCCAAAGAGTCACAACCTTGCTCAACAAGCTTTGCACTCAAGTAAACGCAGGAGTAACATGGGCCACTCCCCGGGATAGAAGAAGGTGGTGAAGCTTGGGAGTGAGAGAGAGATCTCGGATGTATGATAGATGGGTTGGAAGCCTCAACTCCGGGTTGGGAGAACGGAGGTGAAGTACGCATATTCTCATTATGACGGCTCCTAACCCGGCGAGCTGAGCCCCTATCTCGGGGATGCCACAACCCTCTACTCGACATCCCAGACACACTCCGAGACGTGCCACCACGGCAACCTCGAAGCATAGCTTCCTGCTCTTCCTCTTCAGTCCTAGGAATCCCCAAAAGCCAGAAACGAGCACCAGGGGGAATCTTATTCAAAAAAATCAGGATCCCCCTCCCTCTTCCCTTTAAGACACAGAGCTGAAAAAGGAGAGTTTCCCCTCCTCATTTGGTCAAGAAACTGAAAAAGGCTAAAATGTCATATAGCAAAAGGGAGGATAAAAAGGAGGACAAGATGACAACCACCAAAACGACAAAAGAACACAATGTTCTTTAAACGCAAGTTATGGAAGTTTTTCGTGGATGCTGGAAAAATACCAGAAAATCGACAAAGAAAATATGCAACTTCAAATTTACAAAAGAATAATGGCAAACAAATGTTCAAATGCAGAACAATGCAACATAAGCAACAAAAAAGCAAAAATGCGTGACATACCTATTGGAAGGAAGATGAAGAACTAAAACTGAAATGCTGAAGAACAGACGAAATAAGGATGATGCGCAATACTCAGAAGGTACACAGACGAAAGCAAGCAGAACGAGCCTGGTGCGCAATGCTCAGAAGCGAAACGAAAGCACATAAGGGGCAGCAGAAGCTTATATAGCCATGACAACTATCTAGTGAGTCGTGAATAGAAAAGGTCAAGGCTATTTAGGTCTTTCCGCTCCCCAATTCATAACTGCCACAAACGTGGGTGGAAACCGCAATCATCATGCGCGCAAAACCACGGCACAGAGAAAGCCAAGGGGCAAGGGCATTACTACCAATTCACACCAAAAAGCAATGATTAGACAACTGAAATGATGCTCCAATAAATGTTCACGAAACACAACGACGATATAAAACAGCTGGAGCACGCTAAAGCAAGCGGGCTGTACCACGTGGCAGAATGAAATGAGTGCAAATCCAACCCAACAAATAAGACAAGATATATACGCATACAGCTATCAACCGAGTTAAGCGCTGACGCTTGGGGCAACTCAATAGTCGATTCGCGACTACTAAAGCGCACCTACTACTCGGGTATTCTATGAAAGCCTCGACGGGTTCACGCACAACCGTCGACCCAATAAATAGGCATAAAAAATATAATCCGAGTTAAGGGATATCGCTTGAGGGCAACCCGCCGGTCGAAATCGAACAACTTAAGCGTATTCCTAACCCGGAGTAGGGACATGGTTGATGCTCAACTATCAAAGTAGTGTAACGAGGGAAAATGGCGGTGAACACGACATAAACCAAGAACTCGAAATGAACACATATGCTTACATTAAGGGACAACACAACTGTAGGAAAGCGATAGCTCAGGATTATACCCGACCCAGAAGGTGGGATATGCAAAATATCTCACCGGGTTGATTCTCAACCCGTCGACATAAAGGGGCAAGGGGCACCCCGCGTGGAAAAAATTGTATCACAAGCGGAGTACACATTCATGGGCAAAATCCTGAAGAGATGCACACGTAAGTTCACCCCGACTACCCAGATGCCCAGGTAGCCGAGCTGAGGGGCAACTGTTATGGACCTATATAATGGGCCCATTAAGTGATAAGCCCGACAAGAGGCAATCTAAGATACTGATTGATATTAACAAAGGATAGATATCTGTAACACCCCGTATATATCCGGTAATGTTATCATACTATCGTATTAAGCAGCGCTTATTTAAAAATGCGGAATATCTTTTTCTTTTCAATTATGATGCCATTATCATTACCAACTTGCTTATTAATCAATTAATAAAACATCGCCTGTATGCAATTGCAATAAAACAGCTAACTGAAAAATACCTCATAACATAGATAATATAAGTGTGGCTCTAGTCACGGAACTACAACAACGTAGACCGGACCATCTAACATTTTATACAACTCCAATCTAAAAGTACTAACATAAAGTGTCATGGACAATCCCCATGCTTACTCAAATAAGACAACACACCCAACATCAGTCTCAACAACCACATAATCATAAATAGCGGAAAACATAAACAGCATCCATATCCAGTCATGGCAGCAATACAACATAATATCATCAACTAAGCTCTGGCCTCCTGCCGCCAGAGGCATCAGTCACCAAACTACCGGAACCTGAAATAAGCATTCCCCAAACGTGGGGTGAGATCTCTAAACAAGAAATCTCAGTAAGACAAGGGGTCCTCAAGGATCTTCCACCCCAAGCTCACTTACATGTGCAATATAAGCTTAAAAGCTGTTCATCAATATCATTTCTAAAACAGTGCAATGCAGCAGATAATCATGCCATGTGTGTCAATTCTATTCTACTGGCCAGAGAAATGCAGGATTTATATACGTCTAATACCCACAAATAGTGCAAGACGCTACTTGCACCCACCCCGAATCACCGTCTTGTATGACGCTACATACTTAGGCTTACCGTCAAGATGGAACAACACATGCATATTAAAAGCCATTACATATAAAGCTCAACAGCATTTCAAATATCCAAAGCATGTAACACAACATGCATATAACCATACCCCCATGGGACATGGTGGAACCACAACATGGCTAAACCGAGGACACGAAAGCTTACCTTGTAAGCTACTATCCAAACCAAGAGTCCACACAGCTCAAGGCCCACAAACAGCACAATCACAATCTGCCCATACCATAATTACTCATCAATAATCGTAGCTCAGATTACATTAAGTGATTAAGTCTTTCTTACTCATTTTAACTCATTACATGCTGTTTCTGCAGGAAGTATTCGAATACTCCACGAGTAGTATTCGAATACTCCAGCTCTCCAGAAAGTATTCGATTACTTTCACTTAAGTATTCGAATACTCACCAGTATCCGAATACTTAACCCCCCCAGTATCTGAATACCTCAGTATCTGAATACTAAACTTTACTGTATTTGAATACTTTCCAGTATTCGAATACTTCTTCAAAGGTAACCGAATACTTTTCTTCCCAGAAAAGTATTCCAATACTCCAGCAAGAGTATTCGACTACCTGATGAACAAGTATTCGAATACTACACGAAAAGTATTCGAATACTTGTTCAACAGAATGCAGAAATTCGAGCCAACTTCTGCATAATCCCAAATTTAAGGGTCCAAACGCGATTGGGAGTCCAATGACTCCCTAAACAGATATAACCCAACATGTTATGAACCCAGAAACACATTCTTTTACTCAAAAGGTTAAAGTTCCTCTTTTTAATAGATTAAACAAGCTTTAGGCCTCAAAATGATACTTAGGTGATCATGGCTCACCTCAAGAGCTCAAAAATTCGAAAATGAAGCAGAAAGGAAGCCTCCAATGCAACTCCAAGGTTCTGACAGCTACGAAAATACACTTCAAGCTAGACCCTTTGTGCCAAAAAGTGGCTTCTTGAAGCTCAAGAAGCCAAGAGCAAGCCCCACTCACACAAACTCAGACTATACAGCCCCAAACACTCTCAACCAACAGCAAGCATATCCTCAGAAATGCTTCACAACTCACCACCAAGGTTACCCCACACAGACCCAAGTGTTTAAGTGGCAAAAACAAGGAGAAAGGTGACACCTTTGGCTCACAAGAGGAAGGGTGATGAAGGTGGCAATGGAAGGCACAAGGCTGAAGAGAAATCAGAAAACTCACGAGGAAGCCTCCAATATGGCCTAGGGTTTAGTGCCATTAAGTATATAAAGACGGTTAAGTCACTAACACACATTATTAGCTTTAATTGTTACGCTTAGCATTTTAATCCCAAACTTTAGATTCTTAACCTACTCAATTTTACAAGAATTTTCATATTTTCCTTATATTTTTCCGAGCACCTTTCCGGTACGCGCTTTTCAAAGCCAGTACCGGTTTCTAGCACCAGTTCTCATTATTTGGACTTGAAACTAGTTTGACAAGTCCTACATATTATTCTAGTAATTATCAGGCACTTATTATAATTTTTCGGGATACTTTTTTGGTACACATTTATACCGACTAGCAGAACCGGTATCTGCACTTTTCTTCCGAAAAGCGACTTTCAGCATTCTTATTCACTTACTATAGTCATTAAAGCCTCATAATTATTATTAGGGTCAATTATGGAATCATTTCCTATTTTCTCATAATTTATTAATTAAATTCCTTAATTAACGGTGCGAGTTCTTACAATATCCATCAAGGATACTAATCCTAATACGACGCCATAGCAAACGGGCCTGGACCCTCACCAGAGGCACCAATGGCCCATCCACACTACCCACAGGTAACCTCTATAAATACAAGGTAAACCCTAAAGGTACGAAAGTTCTCTCTCTTACTGTTATGATGTTACTGTGCGCACACACACACCCCATTGGCTAACGCCGTTATAGTATTCTGTGCACAGTGATCTGCTTGACTCAAGGATATCTCATTCATAGATATTTTGGAGAGGACACTAGATCCAAGATAAACGCACTAGCCTATTGGGCTGGACATCTCTGTCTCAAGAACAGAACAAAAACAATATAAGTAATCTACCAAAAAAAATATAAGTAATTTTTACTACTAATAGAAAGAGTTAAGAAGTAAGTTTACATCTTTATATTTTGGCATAGTTCTGGTTCGTTTTGGATTTTCCATGGGTTTATCCAATGTTATCAAATCTAGACCGGTTGAACCGGGAATCAAACTCCCAACCAATTTGATTCATTAATTAGACCGTTTATGCATTTAACGTGGTAAAAGCTGGTCTAACCACTCATGAACTAGGTTTAACTTGTGTCGATTTTTAATTCGAAACGGTTTTTGTATTTTTATGCAAAATATTGAGAAAGTTACTGCCACAAGGGACCAAACCCTTCACATGGTATTCAGACATCGCTAGCTTTATCACTAAGTCAATGTCTTTTTGTCAATCTTGATTATGCTATTATTATATTTATTAAATATTTTTATATAAATTTAATTTGATTGGTTAAATCAGTGACCCACTTATTAAAGAAGCAATGACCCATTGATTTAGTATCTGATCAAGTCAATGGCCCATTTGAATTTAATAATATTAAGTTTATCAATTACTCGACTAATTTGATTTAAACGAGTCAATACCACGAGGATGACATAACTATCCTTATCAAATTTTTAAGTGGAAGTCGAGCAAACTTGAAGGTTCAGCGCTTCTGAAACCAATTTTAAGTGTCTACTAATCCACACGAGTTCACAAGTAGATTTTGCCATGGAAAAAATATTTTTCTAGTGAATTCGGAACGACGTTATTTTGAGATTATAAGATTAAAATTATAATAATAAAGACTAATATAATCTCGTAATATATTAAAATTATAAAAATATCTTGATTTCTGTCACAAAATGACATCATTTTAAATTTACCGGAGATGACATAGCACGAGAGAAATCCTTCGTCCTAATAATATATACAAAATTCTGATTCCGTTCTTAAACGAAGTCAACAAATATTTTGATATCCCGAAGTTGACCTTTGGCTCCAATCAACATCGGAGGCGTACTAAACCTTAAAGTCACTGCTTGTTACAGTATAGTTAGTTCACTATACACTATGCCCTCGTCCAAGTATTTCAAACTATACAACAAATTCCAAGGTGCGATGTACCAAAACATTAATATATAAATAAATAAATAAATTTTAATTTTAATGAACGATTCTTAGAGTTGGAGAGAACATTAACCGAGTCACTCAACTTGATCACAATTGTAGTGTTTTTATTCTTTTACGAAAAACCTAAGCGTTAGACTTCTTGGAATTTTATTCACAAAAAAACTGGCTTGATTGATGAATGTGCAGAAGCAATGGATTATGCTTTATTTGCAAAAATGGTTGAAAAAGAGAGAGGACAACTTAGTGAAATGGCTGCTGAAATGCGACTTATTAAAGATACTATTCTTATTACAATATATATTCATATCATGTCATGAATACATCAAACACAGTAATACTAAACACATATATATGATGAGATTACATATATGGTCCTGATGATAGTATCTTAATTTGCAACATAATATAATAATCCTCACCCTAAAGATATATAATATTGCATGCAGATAACAGATTCATCACAAAGCAGAGCCAAACTACATGAAAATCCCTCAGGTTATAGTCAATACCGAATTACATAAGATAAAAGTAAGAACTATAGCTAACTGAGTCATGCATCAAGACCTGGATATAATAATTAGTACTAACCAAAGCAAAGGTTGAAATGAAAAAAGGGTAAATGCCAAAGGATTGAAGTTGCCCTGAGATACAAAATGGAGCTTGAGTAGTGCTTATTAGCAATCCACCAGTCCCATTCTGTCCAAATCAAGAAACATAGGAATGATCTCGTTCAGCCACACCATCTCACACATCCCCACCAACACCAAGCCACATAGTAGCCCAACTTGGTGGTGGTGTGAGACATAGTTGAAGGTGTTAATTAAGACATAGAGAGAGAGAGAGAGCAAAAGACCAAAAGCGAGATAGGATAGCCATGTTGCAATACAAGGGGTTTAAAAAGAAGAGGTTTCATCAACACCTTAAAGGGCATTGCAATTGTAATAGCCGCATCTTCCAGAGTATATGCGGCGACCACAATCACTGCTCCTCCACACACTTGATGACCACTATTTTTATGTCATTGTTTTTTTTCTTTTCTTTTCTTTTCACTTCCTCACTATTATTAAAAAACTATATAGTGTCCAATTTAGCAACTCATCACTAGCCACGCGCTATGTTTGAGTGCAGCTCTCAAGCAGCATGCAAGTTTGGACAATTCATACAATTTGAAGCGCGTGTAGTTTATGCACCCTGCTATAAAAGTAAAATCCCCTACATCGATTTTTAACTAAAGCAATGTGTTTCTCTCTGTTCATAAAAAAGTTGAAGTTAAACTTAAAAAGGAGAGAAAAAAGGGTGGTTTAAATAGAAGTTTCGTCCCACGTTCTGATTACTGAATGGAGTAAAAGAAATTTGGTAAAGATGGATGTTGGAAGGTTGGCTTGACATGTGAGACTCACCTTATTCTGAAGGAATATAATTAGTGCGGCTGGGATTTAGGTCAGGTGTTAACATTATGAAGTAGCTTCCAAGAATCTTTTAAGGTATATACTATATACCCTATTTCCTGTTCATGTTTCAGTGATATCATACTTCGTGGTTTCACAGATTTAGGATTGGCTGTGTCTGCATATCATAACTCATGCTTTCACCATGTTTTGTCTATTTTGAACCTAGATTTTTGTAACTGGACTCTACAGTAACCAATTCTAACTAGGATTTAATAATCTTTTTGCAAAAATATAAGGGGTATACTTTTATCATTGCAAGTGAGGAGTTTTGTGCACTGGGGTTTGCTTTTTTTATTTACTGAGATTAATAATTGAATTTGGAATAACTTGAAGGTAAAGAAAAAAATCTATTAGTTGCAAAAGTTACTTTGGTTTTGATACGTTTGTGTACATTGTCATCTAATTTGAAATGTTTAAATAAAGTCATTTGGTAGTTTTTACAAGAATGAGTTTGGGTCTCTTTTGGGTGTGATGCATAAGGCTTGATAATATAAGCTTATATTATACATTATGACATTTTCAGTTGTTTGATGTAACCATAATATAGTATAAGCTTCTACAGCAGAATCCCTTAATACATCAAAATGATGTATAACTTAATCAGGCCTGAGAAGGTGAAATTAGGCCTGATAAATGATTGATGTATTAATATTGCTTACAAGTACAATTCTCAAAAAGTAATATATTATTTCAATATTAATATATTAAAATAATTTTTTTTAATATATTAATTTTTAAAATATTGGAGGATATTATCTTGTACAATACCATACCAAATGCTGGATAATATTAAAATTTAATCAAGTCTTATACAATCAGGTCTTATATTATCAGACCTTATCTAATACTATACACCCAAACATGCCCTCATATTATAAGAGATAAAATTTTCTCCTATACACATAAAAAAATGCATGGGATCCATGTGGGACCATGTTAAGAGAATAGAGAAAAAAAAAATATAGGTCTCATACACTTTTATGTGTATGTAAGAGATAATTTTATCTCATATAAACATTAAACCCTATAAGAATAATAGATACCTACCTTTAGTTAACATTTATTCAGACTACTGGTAAAAAGATAGAAATATCTTTTTCAACACTCTGTTCCCTCTTTGATACTAGGAGCGAGTTGGGGTACTAAAGATAGGCACCACTGGTATTTCAAATAGAAAGCTTAAAGGGAGCGCTGGATCATTAGCTCAGGACTTTGGAAGTTATGATATCAGAAAATCTTCAAAGTTTGTAGTCTCCTTTGTAAATTCACAAAATTTACATACCCTTTTAAGACACTTGAAATGGATGCAATTGCAAACATATGTATCCAAACGTTATTATACCCTAATAAGGTGCTCAACCAAGCAGGCAAGGCATCAGCCTGTGATAATTGGTTTGGAATGACGTGGTGGCAAAGCTAGAGCTCATGGCATAACCTATGGTCTATACATTTAAAATATTACTAATAACTATAAAAAGTAGTACAATTAAGACCCAAAATGGAATCAAACTTATACTATCTAACAATGGTGGAATATTCCATTTTCCCTTCTGTATAATTCAAATTAAAGTCTGAGCCAATCATACCACAAATACTGTGCAGGTAGTGAAGTATTACTATCAAGGACCCATTATTCCAAAAATTGAACTTATACCACGTTAAAGAATCAACTTTCCTAAAAGCTTAAGGTAGAATCACATCAATGCTTTTATATCTGTAAAATTTACAATATCTAAACCATCTTTCCCAAGTGATACTTTTTCTGAAAACAAGTATTGCTTGTAATAGTATATTATGTAAGACTTGAATCATAAGCTCAAGAAAAGAACATAAATCCTGGGACCGGAATCCCTTAGATGTCTTAATTTGGGTTTCATGCAGGAAATTCTAAAAGAGAAAAGTGTAAATAAAAATATTTTACAAAGGTAGCATATATGTTGTCCCTCATTGGTTCACCACAATATATGAGCATCATTTGCTTCTTCAATCTAACATTCCTTGTTCTGAACTCTATGCCAACTTTGGTTTTGCCATAAGTGTATACATTTCCAATTCTGCTGTCCCCCTAATCCCTATACTATGACTCTCTGGATGTATCTCTTTAACGAGGTTAAGACTCTAGCAAGTGAGGCTCACTGCTCAAACTGTGGCCTAATATGGTTAGGTGCCGATGGACCCTTCTGCCTGACTTGAGAGGTCCTCGGAGGATAGGTGCTGGTCAGGGCAAGGATACAGTTCAAGGTTGGGATGTGGAAATTAGAGGATCACACGGTCTTTTGGTCTATTTGATGTAAAATCCGAAAGTATTAATCAGATTGATTTAAAATCCAAAGATTTTACCAAAATAATGTATTGAGACGGGGTTGTTGCGCTCAAGTTGTGCATAAGGAAGGTGCGTGATTGGCGCATGAGAGAAAGTGCGCATTGAGAATGTGCACATTCACGTCACGAATGGGATGGTGTCACGCGGCAAGCATGCATTCACCTATGCGCAAGTTGCGCACCTCCCCCATACACGACTTGAATGCATATAACTGTTTCACATATCAGTGTGATATTTATGTAAAATATTTAAGTTTTTCGTCAATCCAGTTAATACTTTCAGATTTTAAAGCCAGGATCACAATACTAGTGTTTCTGTTAACTGGTGTTGGTGCATGTTAATTTCTAGTTCCAAGTGTTTTGAGAGGACCTACTACAACGTAGAACTATAACCAAATAACAAACTATAGCTAAAATGATTCCACTACTGTTCTTGAATCTTTACTTTGTTTCTGTTTTGCTTTTTTGAGTTAGCCTTTGTCATGGTGTTGCCGTGTTGCATTTAGAGAGAGTGATAATTGATGTTATGCATTACTTTATTGTCATCATTATTAATCTTTGAAGAAATTTTGGGTTTTATACCTGTAATTTTTTTTTTTGGGTACGTTGGTAATTGATAGTCGTGTTGACATATACCAAAGCAAGAACGTTACCTGTTACCCAATTGATTGATATAAGCTGTCCATGCGACTTCCCTCAAAGTTGACATGCATTTGTCACTACAAATTACTCAGTTACAAATTTCCAATTACAGTGTTGGCTGAAGTCTGAAGTTGCACATGGATAGATCATCCACAATAAATCCATGTAGTGCTGCTGGAGATGGTCCAAATTGATTACAAATGGTAGCTACATATCATTTTCAAGCACACTTCTTTCACACTTATGTGACATAATTAAAGTATGTGTACAGAAAGTGATTTCAAATACACACCTCTCTCACATGCTTATGTAGCTGAATTAAAGTGCAGGTGTGCATAAAGTAATTTAGGCCCAGTAATAATCACATGATAAAAGTTATATAAATTGAGTGAGGTAATATGAGTGTAGGTGTGTGTTATGTTAGGAATTGGGTACTAGGCCCTTCAAAATGGCCTTATAACAAAATAATAATGATAAAAATAGCATATATTTGAACATGAGGGTTGAGTTCAATATGCAAAAGCAATCCTTTTATTATACCTTTGGGCTTTAATTGGAAAACAATCTGGGCCAAAGCCCACTTTCTAATTGCTAAGATGAGATCTACATAACTAATCCAAATCTAAATATAAATTCTCAAAAGGAAAGAGATAAATAACAAACAGATGTCCATTTATTCTAAGGTGGATTTTATTGTATTCATTGCTGGGATAGCGTAGTTGGTGGTTGCACCTACTACTCCTTTGTCCTTTCAATTTTTCCAGCTTTCAAGTAATGGTGAGAAAAAACAAGCCTCACAATTAAGGCAAGACTAATTAATTCAAAGAAAATGACTCTTTGGCATTTCCTAACACGGTTTATGCATATCCCCTTATGTTGTTCCTGTCCAAAATGAAAGCTTTTTATTTGAACCTATAAAATCAGCGTCACTCGAACAGCTAAGACAAATTAAAGCCAAAATGAGAATTTTGCGCTTCTCCTAGAATTTTCTTCTTGAAGTAAAGTTACAAGTATATGACATATCTTTTATTAATTGCTTTTAATTATTCAAGAAATTCAATATTAAACACTTTTTATATTTTCAATATAATGATCATAATAGTTACTGTTTTTGTATCCTTAACCAAGGCTTAAAAACCATTAACAAATCCTATTAATCTATTTATGTTGAAAGTATGTGTATGACGGTACAAATATATAAATAATGATAGACCATGAATTTAAGAAGATCACACTCACAGCCAATAATTTTTAGGGGAAAGATCCCTTTACAAATTTTTTTAAATTTTTTTTACAAATTACACTATGTTCTCCGGTGTTCTCCCGGGAGAACATAGTGTAGTTTGTAAACAAAAAAGTTTGTAAATATAACATGTCCTTAATTTTTAATAATAAAGTAATAGTTAGTGTTGAGATATATAGTCCCACATTGGTTGTATGATCAACTAATGTAGAGTTTATAAGGCTTTAGGCACTCCCACCCTTTGAGTTATCTTTTGGGGTGGTGTATCCCAAGGTTCTTATTCGTAGCACAGGTAGGTTGAGATTGTTGCATCATCCACTCTTCAAGCCCAATGGACTCTTGTGTGAGAGGGCGTGTTGAGATATATAGGGGTGATGTATCCCAAGATTCTTTACATGATATTAGAGCCTCGTGTCATGTCCCTGTTGGGTTTGCTCTTTTACTAAAGCCCAAATGGGTTATTAGTATGAGAAGAGCCCAAGGAACCTAGAGCCCAATGAGCTAGGGTTTCTTGGAACCCATATAAATAGTACCTCTTAAGTCATCAGCCTCCTAGGTCTTTTTTGTGAGAAAGAGGCAAGCTCAGAATCTAATCAGTGCCCACACACTTCCCCTTCCTCCTCGAGAGATAGTTTGGAAGATCTGCCACAGTCCAGCTTCAAGGAGGTTGTTCGTGCTGCGGCGCTGTGGTGAGCTGTTCGTGAAGAGGAATCCTACAAGGGAAGATTCTACACGAGACCTGCGCACTGAGAGGTAATTGTGAAACAAGGATGATTCGGTAAGCATACCAATGTACTAGGTCCTAAACCGCTTCCGCATAAATCTAAGATTTCCTTCAATTGGTAACAGAGCCTTGGCTGTACATTGGTATGTGAATCTAGTTTCACTATTCATGTAATTAGTTTTGCTTCTTGAAATGTGGCACCTAGGGTTCTAGGATTATGGTATGAATCTAGCATGTGTATTTTATAATTCATTTTCATAAAAGTTTAAATTTTAATCGGTAAAAATGCTTTAATC
The DNA here is from genome assembly GCF_033153095.1 of Gastrolobium bilobum. Taxonomy (NCBI): domain Eukaryota; kingdom Viridiplantae; phylum Streptophyta; class Magnoliopsida; order Fabales; family Fabaceae; genus Gastrolobium; species Gastrolobium bilobum. The sequence goes on from NW_026896200.1 coordinate 57,750, forward strand.
CATGGTTAGGGTCTCTCGTGTATTTCTCGATTTGTATCAAGGAGGCTAATCTCATATGATTAGGTTTCCTCCTTGCTGTTTTTGTTTATTTTTGGAATTTCTGTGTATTTTTTCAATATTTTGTAAAAGTTCAAGATCGAGAAATCGCGAGGAAGATGCGCAGTCAGCACTGTCGGAGACTTTTCGAGGACTTAACGATCTCGGAATGGGGCTATCTATATATGGTTGGAAAGAGGACGGAAATACGAACGCAACGGTGGGTGGATCACCGCCATCGGAGACTACACGCTCCACCACGCGCCTCAACAAGAGGCTGAGAGTGGCCGCCACTCTCCGCCAAAGAATGGGAGAGTGAGGGAGCGTCCGGCCACATTTTTGGGTGGTTCCGGCGGCGGTGGACTCGTCTCTACGTGGCGGTCCTTCCCCTGGGGTTTTAGCCTGATTTGACTTCGGGTGACGGCGCGGCAGACCTGACGGCTAGGGTTCCTCTTTCGCGTCCTAGGGTTTCTCGCCAAAGGATTGGGTCTTTGGGCTTTTGGGCCCATGAAACCCTAAAGGGGCTTGAGACAGATACTATGGGCTAGGCGAAAGTCGAATTACAAAGTTGTATTATTTAATTTAATTTAATTTTCTTTAAAATAGGAAGGCCGTGGATTAAAGTAATTATGATTTATTATTTAATGCTTTTATTGATTGGTATAAATTATATGATTGATAACATGCTTTATTGCGATAACATGCCATATAGAATAGGTGGTGCCATATTGTTGCATAACTTGTATGATTGCATGAACATAATAGCTATTATGTCTTCAGCGACTAGTATGATAGTTATTATGGGATTATTTTGATTTTAAATCATCCTAAGAAATTAATTAATAATTATTATGATTTTTATTAAAAATCTAGATTAATAATTGAATTAATTAATTTTGGATAATTAACATCAAGACAAATAATCGTTATGGAAATTATTTTGATTTCAAATTATCCTCATAAATGATAATTATTATGATTGTTGCAATCTAGATTAATAATTAAGTCAGCTATTTGGATGATTTAAATCTAGAAAAATAATTAGAGAAAATTTCCTAAGAGAATTCTTTTATTTCGCGAGTAATTTGTGGGTTTTCTGAAATGGTCATGGAATAACACACGCTGCATACAATCTTCATGTATCATGATTGTTTGGAGCACACGCTGACGTAAAGTGACTGGATTTCAGGACCTTAATGCTTTCAAAATTATGTTAAGCTTAGTGCACGTTTATCGGCGCTCTTACTTATATAGTTTTTGAAATCGAACAAAGGATACTCTCAATTAAATAATTCTTGGAAATTAGAAAATGTTGCTTATGTTGAATGGAAGGAGATTTAAATTAAGAGATTAATTTAACCTTCAAGCGCATTATAGGACCATTAATAAAATAATCATGTGAAGTCCCATCGAATAAGCATGATTGGATTTTATTAGATTGGACTTAAATATCTATGAGAGTAGATTTAAATTAAGAAATTAATTTAACCTCCAGGCGCATTGTGGGCCTATCAATAAAATAATCATGTGAGGCCCCAACGGATAAGCATGATTGGATTTTATTGGGCCTTAATAATTTCAAAATTTTAATAAAGTATTGTACGGCCCATCGTCGATAATACTAAGTTATTAAAGATAATTTTGAAATTAAACAATGAGTTCGACTGGGCTTATGAAAATTCTCAAACAAAAATGTTGAATGGGTGAAGGTTTTAAAAATTAATTAATTTTAAAATCTGCGGGCTCCATTTGTGGGTTTATTAGTGAAATGGTTATCGTTGAAGCCCTATCGGATAAGGATAATCAGATTTCACTAGATTAAATCTTAATAATTTCAAAATTTTAGTAAAGTATTGTACGGCCCATCGTCGGCAATCCTTAGACACTAAGGATAATTTTGAAATTAAACAATGGTTAATTACATTCAACTTTGGTAAAATTGTTAACCCTCCCATCGAGGCTCTGGCAATGGCACTGAAGGCCCAAATAACAATTTTGGTTTTTACAAGTGACTTGCCCATCGTAAGCCTTGTAAAGATAAACTGAAGGATTGTTAACAATAAACAAGAGTAGTTATGAGAATCTACTCGCACTTCGTTTGTTTATTGCATTATTTGTTTGTAATTGTGTGCTTTATATGTTTTTCAGAAAATATCTTAGAAATGATTTTGAGTCGAAAACCTCTAGATGGTACCAACTATGAATAAGTGAAAAACAAATCTTTGATATTGTTCTAAAACATGGAAGCTAAAATTTGTCCTGACAATGCGAGGGCCATAGCAACCTGCAGAGAATGCGTCTAAGGAAACTAAGATGCATTTCTCAGATTGGGAAAGGGCAGATATGGTAGTTCGCTGCTATATTATTGTCAGTCTTTCCAAATACTTGCAGAAGCAAGTGTACATGATTAAGAGTGGAGTAGAAATGCTTCAGACTCTTAATGACATGTTTGCTGCGTCTAGCAGCTCTGCTAGACAGAATGCAGTTGGTGCAGGTTTTGCTAAGAGTCTTGTTAAATTCAAGGGAAACCCAAGGGTGGTAACAAGAACAAAATGATATCAGTTGTCAAACCAGTTGCTATGAAGAAGCCGCAAGGCAAGTTCTTCAAGTGCAGCCTGAAGGGATACTGAAAGAAAAATTGCCCAGAGGTGATGAAAAGAACCAGACATGGGCATATCAAGGCCTGATCAGTGAATGAATTTGATTCAGGAATCACTGATTATGTTTGTTACTATTTGTAGTAGTTCAAACATGGCATACCTGTCAGCAATGGACATAGATATTTTAAGCTTGAAAATGGAAACTTGTGTCTGCATTTTGCAGTAGGACAAGTTATTTATAAGACTATGGTTTTGGGTGACTGTTTATTTGTTCCAGATTTCAAGAGGAATTCAATTTTTGTTAGTTGTTTTGGTTAAAACATGGGTTGACAATGCAATTGATTCCTCAGTTACATTTCGAAGTTCATCTTCGTCTTGTTTGTTCTGGTACATTGTTTAAATAGTCTTTATTACCTATGTCCTATAACCTTTTTAAATTTGTTATGTTGAATGGAAAGGATGATGAACAAGGATTTTCACCAAAGAAATACAAGTTTCAAATGAAACATAACCTTGGCCTTTGTGATTCAGTCACATTATCTCAAGTAGAAAATATGTTTTAGTTAAAAGAGAGACTGAAAGTTCAAGAATCTTTTAACTAACAGCTACATGTTAGTCCTATTTGGAAGGTAAGGTGGCAAGGCAATCCTACAAGGGCCAAAAAGGTTTGCGCAACTATTCAACTGGAACTGGTACATACTAATGTATGTGGACCAATTAGCGTTCAGACTAGAAGAGGTGATGAGTACTTCATTATATGAATGTTTACTCTGGATTTGGACAGATGAACCAAGTGCGCCATAAGTCTAAAGCTTTTGGAAATTTCCAAGAGGTTTAGTCTGAGGCAGAAAAGCATGTAGGTGTTCAAGTCAAAACACTTTGGTCTACTAAAGTGTTTGGCTACCTATCTGGTAAGTTCAGGTTTTACCTGATTTAAGAGGGGATAATTTTTGTAACTATCAACTCTAAGAACGCATTAGTTGAATGAAGTTGCAGTATGCAAAAATCAAACATTTCTAGACTTGGTGAAGATCATGTTCAGTTATTCATCTTTGTCAATGTTGTTGAGATGCCTAAGAGAAGGAAATGTACCTTCTTAATTTGATTCCGTCAAAGTTTGTTGTAAAGACACCTAAAGAATTATGGAAAGGGTGCAAGCCCAGATCAAACCATATTCGAATTTAGGGTGCTACGGCACACGTCCTACAACAACAGTCAAATGAGATGGAATCTTGTATGGAAGAGTGCATATCTTTTGGCTACCCTAAGAGAACTAGGGATGATTTCTTATTTAGTCTTAAGGACAAGATAATCTAAGTGAACACTCACATGATTTTCTTAAAGGAGGACTAGATAAGAAATTATAAGCTCTTAAGTTAGGTTATTATTGATGAGATTTATCTCAGATCAAGAATTTCCAGAATCTCTAGAAGCTTCATCCACTGTTCCCTTGATTGTTCAAGAGGGGATAAATATATCTCTAAGTGAACAAACAAGAGAACCATGATTGGAAATTCAACATGATAATATATAAGTGAAACTAGTAGAAATATTAGTATCACATGTAAAGGAACAATATCAAGGATAATCGGATCCTCAAGAAATTGAAGATCCATCATTTGACCCACTATTTATTTTACCTATAAATACACAAGGTCTAGTGCAGTACATTCGTAGTGGGAGAGAACCTTGTTAACTCTCAAGTTGTCTCTTGTTGAGTGATATTGATCCTACTAGTTACGATAATGCACTAGAAGATGTTGGTGATCAAGTGTTGCTCAGGCTATGAACAATGAGATGAAATACTTGTATTTCAACTCTGTTCGGTCCTAGTAAAGACACCAAGAGGGGTAAAACCCACAAGGTGCATGTGGACATAAAAGGCAAAGAGAGGATGGACAGGAAGGTGAAAACCTTTAAAGCTAGCTTGGAGGCAATTTTTGCCAGACGCCATGCTTGAGTCTATCCAGATTCTCTTAGTTGCTATAAGTCTCAATTATGAGATTTCATTTTGGGAGTTGGATGTTAGGATATCTACATACAACAACCAAAATGGTTTATAGCAAATGGGTAGGAACACACGTATGCAAGTTGTGAAAGTCTATTTCATAGACTTAAGCAAGCATACAGGTCTTGAAACATCAGTTTTGATCAGGTTATCAAAATTTTGATTTTGAGAGAACCTTGATGAATGATGTGTATTTGTATGTAAAGGATACAACAGAAGACAATAGCTTTTCTGGTACTTTATGTAGATGATATGCTCCTTATTAGAAACAATGTGGAGGTAATATCAAGCATAAAGAGTTGACTAAGTTAGTGTTTTGGTATGGAAGTACTGGGGAAGCAAATTATATTCTTGGTATAAAACTCTTATGAGGCCGGAAGAATAAGTTGTTGGCATCACCTCAGGCTACTTACATTGACAAAACTCTTGCCAAAATTCAACATGAGAATTCTAAGAGAAGAATTATAATTCTCAGATGTGGAATTCATCTTCCTAAGGAGTGACCAAAGACTTCTAAGAAGGAAGAATGCACGAGCAAGATATCTTATGCTTTGGCAAAGGTAGACTCACGCATATCATGTTGGGCGTTAAATCAGACATCTGTCACGTAGTGGGAGTAGTGAGATAGTACCATTTTGAACCTAGAGGAATACTAGATTATTGTTAAGCATGTACTCAAGTATCTTTGGAGAACGAGAGATTATATGCTGGTATATTCTAGTGGGAGTCTTGAAAAGCTGAGCTTTCAAAAATTCAGTTATTTTAAGTGGATATTGACTCAAGAAAATCAACCTCGAGCTATGAGTTTTTCACTAAACTCAGATAGCATTAGAGGTGGATCTTGCAGACCCAGTTACTAAGAGTTTGCCTGAACTTGTGTTCGAGAGGCATGTTACTTCTTTGGGTCTTAGGAGGATCCCAGACTTGCATTAAGCAAGTGAGAGTTATTGGTTTTATTGTGCTCTTGGAATAAGACGATGAAACAATAAAATCATTTTCTGAATTTCATAAATAAGGTTTTATTTATTTATATTGCGCACTATTTACAAACATAAAGGTCCAGATCAAATTGTGGAGTATATGATCACATGGATACGTTCATGGAGGACATGATCATAGGATCTCACAATTGATGAATGGAGTCACAGCCGTTAAATAAAGTTGGGCACTTTATTCAGGCTACAATATTTTATGAAATGATTTTGTCCGAATCATTGTAAAATATTGGTGTGAATTAACATTCACATTGAAAGGATCAAGGAGAGATTTGATTAAGGTTGTTTTTCTGTCATAAGGTATCAAATCTCCAGTTAACTATAGTTATGTGATTGCTCTTAATCCTGAGTTTATTATAAATAGGTAATCAAATAGTTTTCATTCTTTGATTTACCAACGGGTGAGGTTCGATCTATTGACGACCAATAACTCGGTATTTTGGGAGTGAGATTATTTGATTATCGGTATTTATGAGATAAACAACATGGAATTTGTAGGATATGTCCCCTTGATATGTTTCGGTACTTGGATATTAAAGACACTGGCCAGTGCATGTAATCCATCAGAGAAACTGTCATAGTCAAGGGAATAAATAATTGATTGAGTTACAGAAAACTTGTCAATCAATTATAGACATTCTACAAAGGGGCGATGCATATTCATGTTATAAGTGTTGTTAATCTTGGAGTTCAAGTTCGGGCTTTTAGTGGAGTAGCACTGAATTAGATAATCATTCGTTGATTATCAGGAGCCTTGATTAATAACAGATGGTAGATCCCCAAGCTAGCTTGAGACAAGGGATGGGGTATTTTTCGGATAGATGATGACTTATGGGTTACATGATCTTGGGTTTTACGACTCAAGTTTGTATCCAAAAGAGCAAGTGGGAGATTGTTGGGTTTGCTCTTTTACTAAAGCCCAAATGGGTTATTAGTATGAGAAGAGCCCAAGGAACCTAGAGCCCAATGAGCTAGGGTTTCTTGGAACCCATATAAATAGTACCTCTTAAGTCATCAGCCTCCTAGGTCTTTTTTGTGAGAAAGAGGCAAGCTCAGAATCTAATCAGTGCCCACACACTTCCCCTTCCTCCTCGAGAGATAGTTTGGAAGATCTGCCACAGTCCAGCTTCAAGGAGGTTGTTCGTACTGCGGCGCTGTGGTGAGCTGTTCGTGAAGAGGAATCCTACAAGGGAAGATTCTACACGAGACCTGCGCACCGAGAGGTAATTGTGAAACAAGGATGATTCGGTAAGCATACCGTCTTGAACAATTAATGTGGAGTTTATAAGGTTCAAACCTCGATGTCCCTCACTTTCTCTTGTGTGAGGGGGCGTGTTAAGATATATAATTCTACATTGGTTGTATGAGCAATTAATGTGGAGTTTATAAGGCCTTGAACACTCCCACCCTTTAAACTAGCTTTTTTGGGTGGTGTATCCCAAGGTTCTTTACAGTTAAGTCACTGAGAATGATGTAGTTATACTGTATTTTTAAAAAGGTAGATAAGGGACATAACTAATAAAGAAGATAAAAATATCTCTCTTCATGAATAACAAAGAACACGTGCTTGTGATATCTTGTCCATATAATATCCTGCTTCAAGGATCTCTCATATAACAAGAAGGATACAAACAAAAGGAATGTGTGCACTAGGCAATAACTTTAAAGCAAAGAATCACCTAGGTGATGGTTGAGCTTATTGATCTATTGCAACATTCCACATTTAGTTATGTGAATTTTGACATGTTATTGATCTCTTTCAAGAGTTAAAGCACTAATTCATCGGTCACTTATCTTTGCTCTACCCTTTAGATTGGACCAGTGTCAATTGGAGTCTTGCTAAAAACAAGTTGTCGAGCAGTTTGATATATAGATGAGAAAGGGGGAATGAAAGACAGCTAACACATTTAACATCAACTTCCTTTCAAACGTGGCTGTTTGTTTGTTGATGGATATATGTGTGTGACAACCATCCTCTTTCTCATTTATCCATTCTCTTTTCTCTTTGCTTTTTACGGGTGAGAGTATTGATACTTCCTTTCTGACAATTTCTTCTTCTTCTAATATTAATGTCTTTAAATTTTGTGCATTTATTTTAAAATTATAGTTATTATAAGTAACAATTTTTTAAATTGACATTTACTTCGTTTTTAATCAAAATTTGATTTTTTTTTATTACTAAAATAAAAATAGATAGCGTAACATTTTTTACTTTTGTCTAAATATTACGCAGTTTTCAAAAGTGTAAATTATTGTAATACTTTTTTTATTAATTTAATTAGGGGAAAAGTTCAAAAATCCTACTGTGATTTGATCCAAAATCATTTAATCTCTTGTAAGTTTTCTCTATCACGTCCGATTTTTTTTTATCCAATACCACCTTTAATGTCGTTAAATAATTTGTCGATTTTTTTTGATAGCCAAATAATTTGTCCATTTTATCCCAATGAACAAGTAAAAAGCGCAAGGAAGATAAATAATTAAAGAAAGTAGTGTTTGTCATGTTGAGCCATCTGAAGTAAAAAGAGATAAAAAAAATGAGGGTGATACGCTTTTATATATGTGTAGGGGATAAAATTATCTTATACAATATAAGAAACACTAATATCATAATTAAAAAAAGAAGCATAAGGGGGATAACTGATAAAATAATAAAACATGACGAAGAATATTCTTACTCCGGTGTAAGAATTAGAAGTTTTATAACAAATCTGAATAATTGATTTACTTGCATCTAATGACTCAACTATGAAATAAATCAAAATCGTTAGATATAAATAGGATCAACGATCAAAATTGAGAGTGTAATATACACCGGTATAAAATAATCCTAATCTATAAAATATAGGGATTTTTGTACTTTTGGTTTACAACAATTAAAAAAAATGAAAAAACTTGATGTGATGAATAATATGCTAATGGAGTATATGGACATTACAACTAAAGGGTGTTATAATCAATATCCATTATAATTTGTTGTCAAAGAAAAAAAATTAATGCCTCATTGTGTAAAAATGAGAATTGAGATGAATATCATTATGTTTTTGGGCACTCTTGCTATGTACTTAAATCAGGATTTGATAATGTAAAGTTCTTAATTTTGTGTGTGTGTGAAAAGTAAATAGATTTGTTAATGGGTGCTGTATTTATATTGTTTTAATCTTTTCTTTTTCTAATAGATAGAATTAAAGTAAAACAAAAAACAAAAATACTTGCATATTAATAATTTTTTCTTTAGCAACCATCTACGTGTATGACAATGATGTATGTATTCAAATACATCAATCGACAAACGTAAAAGACACATAAATAACAAATATAAAAGAGACATGTGCATGTATAGAAAAAAGAAAAGAAAAAAGACATTTGGATGATATTGAGCAAGACATTATTTATTTGCAATGGTCATATATCATTAGCTTTCTATTTTTGGCAACTGATTTGATTATCTCTTTTGAGGCGATCAGATTTCTTGATGTCCCAATAAATTTGACTCTTTGAGTCGCCCAAAAGATTAATTTGGAGTTCAGGATGCATTGATGGTTAAGGTTTTATGATACAATGGGAGACCAAGAGAGGCAGCTACAAGAAGGAGCAAAGGAGGTGAATACTTGTCAGCAAAATGAAGAAGGATCAAGTGTAGCACTTAGAAGAGTTCCACGTGACAGAAGGAAACCTCTAAGATTTAGAGAATCATTGTAATAAGACAACACGTGGATAACACGTGTATACAGTTACGGTAGTTAATAAATAGAAGGAAAATGTAAAGCATTGTATTCATTCTGATTATTTCAATAAAAGAAATCTGATTCCTCATCTTTTTTCTCTGAATTCTCTTCTACTCTTTCTCTTTTCCTCTGTTACTATAAGGGACCCTATCAATTTGGTGCTTTCATCTCTGAACCATGGAACCGAAAACACGAGGTCGCACCTTCGAAGACCGATTGGAGAACACGCAAACGGAGGTGGAAGGTTTACGCGAATAGATGCACAAGCGGTTTCAGAAACTAACAAGCAAGTTAGATGTCATCCTCGACAGCTATCAGGAGTCACATTCGACAACCAGCGCATCCAACAACATTCAAAATACAAGCTCCAAAGATCATGCAGCAGCTAGGAATCTGCGCCTTAAAGCTTCACGCTTTAATGGATCTTATGACCCACAATGATGGCTATTTCAGATTAATCAATTTTTCGATTTTTATGAAATGGAGGGAAGTCAGAGCTCAAGATTGCTCCCTTTTATCTAGAGGGTAAAGCTTTGGCTTGGTTTCAATGGTTCAAAAAGAATACAATTGTAGATTCATGGAGTGGGTTCATGCATGCTATCCAAGTTCGGTTTGGACCATCTGACATGGAAGACTTTCAAGGTCAGTTGACGAATATAACACCTCGCATTTTTAAATTAAATATTAAAATATTAAATGAGGATTAAAGTGAAGGATTAGTGAAAATCCTGATAATTAAGCCAAAATACAAAGAAAGGGCAAAACAATAATTAGTCAACACGCAACCCTAGGAAAATAAAAATTGAGCAGAAGACCTCAGATGGTAAAAAGAATCCTGAAAATGGATTCAGAACGAAAAATTGAGTGGTTAGGCAAGTTTCAGAAAATTCAGTGAATAGTGTTTTTACCGAGTAAAAGTACCGCGGTCCAGTTGCACCGTAAAGCGTATCGATTGAGTTTTGAGCTCTAGGTTTTGAATATGAGTTATAAATGGTATATAAAACTAGGAAATATAATTTCTGATAAAATTTGATGGAAGTAAGTTAGTTTGGGGAAACGTGCCAACGGCGCGGGCAACAACTTAAAACATCATTTTCTCCGAACGACCGAAAAACTCAGGATTCATCTGATCAAGGAGAATTAAAGGACAATGGTTAATATTAAAAATTAGAGTTTCTAAATAGGTTGTAAATTTACGGACGTTTAGTGAAAATTCGGATTAGTTTTAAATCGCGTGAGGTGGCGGTGGGGCCCACCTCACTTAAGTTACTTAACACATGTGTTATAAGGACACTATTCATTCACCACTTCCCTTCCTCTCTCTATAGCCGCGGACAGCCCCCCCCAGGAACACCACACCAAGCTTTTTCTTCCTTCTCTAAATCACTCATTTCTCCACCAAATCCTTTGATTTTTGTATTGAAATTCAATGGAAATCACATTCTAAACTCATTGGTAGTACTCTTGAGCCTTGAAAACCGTTGGATTTTGAGATATCCTCCCCTAAAGGCCGCAACTCACTTGCTTAGATTTGTGTTCATGGAGGTTCTAGATGCTCCAATGGTGGAGTATGTTTAGGAGGAGCCTTGTGTCTTGCATTTGGGTGAGTTTCCTTGTATTTAAACGGTTGAATCATGTGATTTGATTTATAAACCCTAAAAGGGGATTTTGTGATTGATGTGTTTAGAGAGCTCAATTGAAAAATGTTTGTACATGAATGTGTCTTAGAATAATGTGTAATAGCTATAAATTCAATAAAAATTATTGAGGAAAAAGGTGGATTTTTAACTTAGAGAAATATTAGGTTGTCATGCCTTTGGATGTTGGAATTGTGTTAGGATTGGATTGGTGAGTTGTTGCATGATTGGATGTTGATATAATGAGATTGTATGAGGTATGAAGTGATTAAAATTGAGAGAAAATCCTTTGGAATTACCTAGTTGACAATTCGGCCATGCAGGAAATTTTAGGGATTTGATGTTGTTGGCTTGGATTGGTTGATGTATCTTGTGTTAATTGGTATTTAGATGGGTTGTGTGGTGGTTTGAAGGTTGAATGATCCATGAAAAATAATTGAGGATGTTAAATGCCATAAGGGATCCTAGAGTAAAATATTAGGCAAAACGTTGTTTAAAAGACGTAAAGTGAAAAATGGCACTTGGTATGGCCTTTTGGCAACCTATGGAGGTATAATAAAATAAGAAAGAAAATTTAGAAAAATAATTTGTGAAACAAGCCTAAGAAAGCCGAACCTACAAGGTGTAGGGGTGATTTTTGGTGTTTTTCGTATTTTGATCGAATTGCCGTGTACTGATGATTCGTACATGGTGTTGTAGGTTGCCGTACGTCGATTTGAACCCCGAACCGTGAGTCGGTGGATTGCCCTTGGTCCTGGACCAAGTGGGATTGAGGTAAGTGATTGAATCATGCTTGTATAATTGTTAACTGACATGTGTTCGTATGAGTTTTGAGTAATTGGGAATGCCCTCTATGTAGGCATTCTGTTGAGTGACGAGCTCGGAGAGTATACTGCTGTGGAGCTAAGTGAAGAGGCTTATTAAGTTAACCTCTTGGTACTGGGGCTTGTTCCCCTTGTGTGTTCCACCATACCCATTGAGGGTGATGGTAGAAAATGTATATGAGTAGTGTAGAATAACATGATCATGCATTTATTATGTATGTTAGTGGTACACTAGATGTACCGAGTGTCTAGCCAGTAGACAATTTTTGCCTTCGGGCGTTTCGGACTTCCACTGGATAGGTCTCCGAGAGGGAGTTCCAGTTGACCCAGGGTCGTGGTGTGTGATCCGGATAGGAGCACACTAGGAAGTCTCGGGTGTATGCGGATGAGAGGGGTACCTTGGTTAGTTGTTCTTGGAACACGCCTTGGATGAGACCCGTAGGATTATATGCCAAGCCATTAGGCAGGGCGTTGCGTGGTATTGGTAGCTAGCTACCATTCCAGCTTCGTCGTATTTTGTATTCCTATATTCCCCAGTTTCTCTAAATCCCTTGCTTTATCCCGTTTTTTAAAAGAGGTTATTGTATATTATTTATATGCATCGAAGTGAGCCATTGAACGGAATTTTCTCCAGAACCTCTGGGTTACTGAGATATATTCGTATATCTCACCCCGTCTTGGGAGCTTTATTTCAGGAGGTAGTAGTGGCACAGGAGCGGCGGGTAAGAGGCCCGTAGGATGAGTGTGGAGGACATATTTATGTTTTGCATTTTGATGGCTATTGGGCCTAGGATAGACTTAGGGCATGAACATCCCATATGTATGTAGTATGAGTTTCATGTCATATTTGTTCATGCTATTTTTGCCTAAGTCTAGGTACATGTTGTATATGTTATTTTAAGCGTTATGTTTCAAGTTGTAATTTAAAGTTATAAATTTGTAAGTTGTAATATGTAATTGAGATGTTGTAATTGTACAATGAATACTTGATGTAATATGATGGAAGGGATTTAGGCCTATTTTAGGATTATAATTATGTGTATGCTTAGAAGATGCATGTAAATGGACATTGGTGATTGAAATAAGTCAAGGATTAATAAAGTGAGCAATATGATATGAATTATGTAATAACTATAAACTGAGTTGGGTTGTAAGTTCCCCAAGACATTGTTAGTCCTTGTGTGTGCCACCCATTGGTTATTAGGTACATTTGAGGTATTAGAAAGCATTTGCAAACTTTGGGATTTTTGGTAAAAACAAAGGAAACTCTGGCGAATTTTCTGTAGAATTGGCAGAATTTAGGCGAAATTCGGGAGAGCATATCGCCCTCCGCAGAGGTTTGATAGGTACGTGCCATACGCCATTTTGAATATTGAGATGTCCTCTATCTTGTGGTAAAATTTGAGAGAATTATGGGTTGAAATCCGGCCTGGGGAAGGCAGAGAGTGCAGACTGCCCAATTGCTCACTGCACTTGTGGCAGTTCTGGACCGGTTTTGGGAAATTTATTCTTGCTTTTTTTCTTGGTCAAATTTGTTTTATGATATATAAAATTGAATATTGAGGTGTCTAGTTTGTTGTATAAAAATTTGAGAGCAATTTGTTTAGTGGATTTTCTGCAGTAATTCGTGGAATGAGGGATGTTTGGAGCTGTTTTGGGGTTGGCTGACAACTTTGCTTGTCCAACTTCAAACGGCGATATCTGGAGCAAACGAGATCTAAATAACTCGTGTGATAGCTTCCTAGAAATTTAATTGAGTGTACAATAACATATCAAAATATGGGAGGCTTGTAGAATGTGGTTTGTCCGCAGAAAAATAAAGACCGAACCATGTTCGGATAGGTAGGAAACGTAAAATTGAGAAATTAGCTAAGTGGGTTTATGGGAACCCCTTATTACGGTTTTAAATGCTCGCGTAATAAATAGAAAAAGTTTACTCGCATTTTTATAAATGAATTGTTGTGATTGTAACTGCGCTTAATATCATAATTAATGTTAACAATACCGGTGTGCAACAGGCTGTTACATTTTATGGTATCAGAGCAATTTTGTAAGGAAACTCTGATAATGTATTACTGTATTTCGTGTTGCATAGCTATTTGCGAACTGTTTATGATTAATGTATATGTGATTCCTCAGTGTGGGTCTGATCAGCTCATTCCTTTGTGTTACATGTACAGATATCATGAGTAGGGCACGAGGTCGCCGTGGAACTCGAGGTGCAGGGCGTCTAGAAGCATCAGATCCTATTACTACAGTTCTAAATGCTCTGCAGGAAGAGACTGCTGCGAATAGAACAATGACCGAGAACCTGATAAAAAATAATCAGGATATGATGCATGCCTTCATGAATGAGATGAGGGAAGATAGGACTCGACACAAGAGGGATGATTCTCCTACACATATGGCTACAGAGACTCATACCCGTACGCCATCTGATACACCTCATCAGGAGGGGAGTAGGGCTAGTCGTCAGTCTGGTGAGGCTAGTCACCACACTACTGATCCACGTATATCCCATAGCCTTCTGTGGATCCTTCTGTTGTGGCTCAGTCGTCTGGGGTTGCTGGGCAAGTATTTGTTGGTACTTATGAGAAGAGACTCATTTCTTTCAGGAAGCATAAACCACCAGCATTTCAGGGGTCAAGGGACCCGAAGGTTGTGACTGCCTGGTTGATTGGTATGGAGAAAATATTCCAGATTATGAGGTGTCAGGATCCCCAGAGATTACTGTATTCTGTTTATATGCTCGAGGGAGATGCCCACGAGTGGTGGTATAATACATCATAACCTTTTACTATTCAGGGGGAAGAAATTACTTGGGCATTATTCGAAAGATTATTTCATGAAGAGTATTTTTCCAGGGATGTTCGGGAAGCTAAGCAGGGTGAGTTTGAGAAATTGGTACAGGGTACTATGACTGTTGATGCCTATGTGGCAAAGTTTAATGAGTTAGTGAAATTTGCTAATTGTGGGGGTGCGCTGTCGACTCCTGAGTTTTTGTCTGCTAAGTTTTAGAGAGGTCTGAATGAGAAGATTGCTAAGAGGATGTCTAATACTGCGGTGAGAAATTTTGCTGATCTAGTGACCCAGTGCAAAAGGGTGAAAGTGTTTATAGCAGGTATCCGAAGTCTAGCTCTTCGAGGACATCTGGTCCTCCTGGTAATAATAACAAAGGTGGCTACCATCAGAATAATAATAGAGGTAGGGGGTTGCAGGTAAGGCAGCCTCCGGGTCAGTTCAAGAGGGGTGGTGGTCAGAGGAGCGGATTTAATGACAGGAATTCTAATCCTCGATGTGATAAGTGTAAGAGGTTTCATCCAGGCCCTTGTATTGTGGCTCCAAATGCTTGTTTTAATTTGGTAAGGTTGGGCATTATGCCAATAATTGTTACAGTAATATTGGGTAGGCTGCGAATCTGCAGGCCTTGCCATCTGCTCCTACAGTTAGGCGTGTTTACACTACAAATGTGCAGCAAACAGAGAAGGCACCTAATCTGGTTAAAGGTATAATTTTTATCTCAAATATTGATTTGTCTGTGTTGTTTGATTCGGGAGCTACGCCTTCGTTCGCGGCAGAATATGTTGCTAAGGGGTTGGGGTTAAAAGTATCACGGATGATTCCCCATATGCGTATTACTACGGCTACAGGAGAGGTTAGTGATTCCTCCTTTATTTGTAAAGAGGTTGGATTTATTTATGAAGGCAGGGGTTACACTATTGATTTGATTATCTTGCCCCTGGCCTCTGTTAATTTGATATTGGGCATAGATTGATTATCTTAAAATTGCGCGATGATTGATTGTTGTGGCAAGAGGTTGATTTTATCTCACGAGAAGACCTCGGTTACTCCGTCTCCCTTTCTGTCTGTGTGTCAAGCTGTTAAAGCCTTGAGGTCTGGGGATCAGGGTTATATTTTCTTGGGTGGATTGGTGGGTGGTAAAGAGATTGAGATTTCTACTATTTCGTGGTTAATGAGTTTGTGGATGTATTCCCTGATGACATACCGGAATTTCCACCTGAGAGAAAGATTAAGTTCTCGATTGAATTGTTGCCTGGTGTGTGACCTATTTCTTTGGCTCCATACCGGATGTCTCCGCTGGAGTTGGCTGAGTTGAAGAAACATATTGAGGAGCTGTCTGCAAAGGATTTTATCAGACCGAGTGTGTCTCCGTGAGGAGCACCTGTAATATTTGTAAAAAAGAAGGATGGAAGTATGAGGTTGTGTACTGATTATCGATAATTGAATAAGGTTACGGTTAAGAACAGGTACCCATTGTCGCGTATTGAGGACTTGTTGGATCAGCTGAGGGGTGCCTGTGTGTTTTCTAAGATTGATCTCCGGTCCGGATACCATCAGATTCAGATGAAGCCGGAGGATGTGCCTAAAATGACATTCCGTTCTAGATACGGACACTACGAGTATCAGGTGATTCCTTTTGGGCTTACTAATGCCCCGGCGGTGTTCATGGATTATATGAATCGCATCTTTAAACCGTATTTGGACCAGTTTGTAATTGTGTTCATTGATGACATTTTGATCTATTCTAAGAGTGACGAGGAGCATATAGAGCATCTGAGGACTGTGTTGCAGATATTAAAGGATAAAAAGTTGTATGCGAAACCGTCTAAATGTGAATTCTGGTTATCTGAGGTGCAATTTCTGGGTCACGTTATCTCTGCTACGAGTGTTGCTGTGGATCTGAATAAAATTGATGCGGTAATTGACTGGGAACGACCGAAGACTGTTACTGACATCCGGAGCTTTCTGGGACTTGCTAGATATTATCGGAGATTTATTGAGGGGTTTTCCACAATGGTACTGCCATTGACCCGATTGACACGAAAGGATACTCCTTTTGTGTGGACCCAGGAATGTGAGAGGTGTTTTCTAGATCTTAAAGAGAAATTGACTACTGCTCCTGTGTTGACCCTCCCCGATCCGGAAGGTGAGTTTGAATTATACTGTGATGCTTCTAAGAAAGGTTTGGGGTGTGTGTTGATGCAAGAGAGCAGAGTGGTTGCTTATGCTTCTAGACAATTGAAGCCTCATGAGGAAAATTATCCGACACACGACTTGGAGCTTGCTGCTATTGTATTTGCCTTGAAAATCTGGAGGCATTTTCTGTATGGGATGAAATTTGCTGTGTTCAGTGATCATAAGAGTTTGAAATATTTGTTTGATCAGAAAGAGCTGAATATGAGACAGCGGAGATGGGTTGAATTTCTAAAAGATTATGATTTTGAGCTGAAATACCATCCGGGTAGAGCAAATGTGCCTTGAGTAGGAAGTATGTTAGTGTGTCCTAGCTGATGTTGTGGGATAATGAAGTGATTGAACAATTCCGTGATTTGAAATTGACGGATGTCTTTGTAGGCAGGATGGATGAATTTGAGTGTTTACGGGTGGAAAATGAATTACATGAGAAAATTAAAGAAAGCAGGTACGGAACGACAATGTTAAGTATTTGAACGGGCAGAGTGGGATATCTTTGAATGAACATGGGTTATTATTGTATCAGGGCAGGATTATTGTGCCCAAGGAGTTAGCAGATGAAGAAATGACTGAGGCCCGTTAGGGTCAACATGCTGTACACCCAGGTGCCACAAAAATGTATCAAGATCTGAAAACTAAGGTCTGGTGGCCTGGGATGAAGAAGGATGTTGCTGAGTATGTGTCGAGGTGCATAATTTATCATAAAGTCAAGATAGAACATCAGAAACCTGCTGGTTTACTTCAGCCGTTGGATATACCAGAGTGGAAATGGGAGAACATCTCTATGGATTTCGTTGTTGGTTTGTCTCGAACTCAGGCTGGTCACGATTCGATTTGGGTTATAGTGGACGGGCTTACGAAGTCTGCACATTTTCTGCCAGTGCGAGTGGACTTCTCTACGGAGAAATTAGCAAAGTTATATGTAAAATAGATTGTAAGGCTCCACGGGATACCGGTTAGCATTGTTAGTGATTGGGACCCGAAATTTACTTCTCGTTTTTGGGGAGCCTTGCAGCAGGATTTTGGCACTCAGCTCAGGTTGAGCACTACGTATCACCCGCAGACTGATGGTCAGACTGAGAGGACCATACAGACACTCGAGGATATGCTGAGAGCTTGCACATTGGAGCAGGGCACTGCTTGGGACCGGTATTTATCACTGGTGGAATTCTCGTATAATAATAGTTTTCACTCCAGTCTGGGCATGGCACCATATGAGGCATTGTATGGATGGAGATGTTGTACTCTTACTTTTTGGATTGAGGTAGGTGATAAAGAGAGATTTGGGTCGGATTTTGTACAAGAAACTACAACACAAATTGAAATGATCAGAGAGAAACTCAAACAGGCACAGAATCGGCAGAAAAGTTATTATGAGAATAGACACAGACCGCTTGAATTTGAAGAAGGTGATCATGTGTTTGTGCGGTTATCTCCAGTTACGGGTGTTGGACGTGCATTGGGCGTGAGGAAGTTGAGCCCTGAGACATGGAGGTTTTGTATTGATTATAGAGCCTTAAGCACTATCACCATTAGAGATAGATTTTCTATTCCTACAGCAGATGAGTTAATGGATGAGCTAGGTCATTCTCAAGTTTTTTCTAAGTTGGATTTGAGGGCTGGTTACCATCAAATAAGATTCAAACCTGATGATGTCTATAAAACAGCCTTTAGGACACATCAAGGCCATTATGAGTTTTTGGTCATGCCTTTTGGCTTGACTAATGCTCCCTCCACTTTCCAGGCTACAATGAACTTCATTCTTCAACTATTTTTACGCAAATTTGTTACAGTATTCTTTGATGATATACTTGTATATAGTGCTTCTTTGGATTTGCATATACCTCACTTGAGGCAGGTACTAGTAGCACTGCAGCAACATCAATTCTTTATTAAAAAGAGCAAGTGTTCATTTGTACAAAGGGAGGTGGAATATCTCGGGCATAAAGTTTCCAGTCTTTGGGTTAACATCGATTCAAATAAAATCAAGGCAATGCTTGATTGGCCTGCTCCCAAAAATGTGAAACAACTGCGTGGTTTCTTAGGCCTTACAGGCTATTATAAAAAATTTGTCCAAAATTATGCTTCTATTGCTGCTCCATTGACCGAATTTCTCAAGAAGGATGCCTTCAACTGGTTTAATGAGGCTCACATAGCTTTTATGGCACTCAAAAAGGCCATGACCACTGCCCCTGTGTTAGCCTTGCCTAATTTCGAACAAGAATTTATTATTGAGACAGATGCATCAAATATAGGAGTTGGTGTTGTCTTGTTACAAGGAGATCACCCTCTAGCCTATTTTAGCAAGAAATTGACCCTCAAAATGCAACATGCTGCAGCCTATGTCAAGGAACTTTATGCTATTACTGAAGCAATTAAGAAGTGGCGCCAATGTTTGTTAGGCAAGAAGTTTATGATTAGGACAGATCACAAAAGCTTAAAAGATTTATTAGACCAAATCATTCAAACACCCGAGCAGCAATATTACCTTACAAAATTGTTGGGGTTTCAATATGCTATTGTCTATAAACCTGACAAGGATAATCGAGCAGCTGATGCCCTTTCTAGACAACCAGAAATTATGAGTTTCATGTCCCTTACAGCTACTCAATTCTACATATTGGATGATCTGAGGAAAGAAAACAAGACATCCGAATTTTTTATCCAGAAACACAAATCAGTAGCAACTGATGCTGCATCAAACCAGGAGCTGGTAATCAGAGATGGTTTACTGTTGAAGAAAGGCAAACTGTTCCTGGATCCCACTTCCCCTTTGGTTAATCACATTATGCAGGGATGCCACTCATCCTTTGTTGGGGGTCATTTGGGCATACAAAAAACTACAGCCCGTATTGCTGCTACTTTTTTATGGCCGAGTATGCATAAAGATATCAAGAAATTTGTCCATTCTTGTTTAACTTGTCAGCAGGTTAAGGTTCCAACTCAAAAACCAGTAGGGTTAATCCAACCAATTTTGATTCCTGAGAGAATATGGAAGGATCTTTCAATGGATTTTATTGTCGGTCTTCCCAATTCCTTTGGTTATACAACTATCCTTGTGGTTATGGACAGACTATCCAAGATGGCTCATTTCAGATTGTTAGCTTGCAAATACAATGCTAATAAGGTTGCTAGTCTTTTTATTCAGCTGATATGCAGATTACATGGTATACCTCGCTCTATTATTTCAGACAGGGACCCTATTTTCCTTAGCACTTTTTGGATGCAATTATGGGAGCTAAGTGGCACTAAACTAAGGCGATCTACAACTTATCATCCACAATCTGATGGCCAATTTGAGGTGGTTAATCGAGTGCTGGAACAGTATCTGAGATGTATGACAACTGAAGCTCCAAAACAATGGTCTAAATTGCTTCTATGGGATGAGTTATGTTATAACACTGCTGTCCATTCAGCAACAGGTATGACACCTTTTAAAGTGGTATATGGACGCGACCCTCCCTCATTGTTGGACTATATTCCACATTCAGCAACCATTCTTGAAGTTGATGACTTGCTGTGGGATAGACAAGAACTATTGTTGCAGCTTCAAAAGAATTTGGATAAAGCACAGCAACAGATGAAGGTTACTGCAGATACCAGAAGAAAGGATGTTCAATTTAAAGCAGGTGATTTAGTTTGGGTCGGACTACATCCATTTTGACAACAATCAGCTAGCCGAAGAGTTTTTAATAAACTTTCCTATCGTTATTTTGGCCCATTCTCGATAGACAAAAAAATAAGAAAGGTAGCTTATAAACTTAACCTTCCTCCAACAGCGAAAATTCACCATACTTTCCATGTATCCCTTTTGAAACCGTTTCAAGGAGACCATACTATTCCTCCTCTACCCTTACCTGATATGTTCACTGGGAGCCTACCCATGCTTCAACCCAAACAGATTTTAGCTTCAAGAGTCTCAGAGGAAGGAATTCAAGAGATCCATGTACTCTGGGACGGGTTGCCAGCAGAAAATGGAACTTGGGAAAGAGTTGAGGAGTTCCAGTCCCACTTTCCTCATTTTAACCTTGATGACAAGGTTATTTTCCATGTTGGGGTTGTTGATACAATGGGAGACCAAGAAAGGCAGCTACAAGAAGGAGCAGAGGAGGTGAATACTTGTCAGCAAAATGAAGAAGGATCAAGTGTAGCACTTAGAAGAGTTCCACGTGACAGAAGGAAACCTCTAAGATTTAGAGAATCATTGTAATAAGACAACACGTGGATAACACGTGTATACAGTTACGGTAGTTAATAAATAGAAGGAAAATGTAAAGCATTGTATTCATTCTGATTGTTTCAATAAAAGAAATCTGATTCCTTATCTTTTTTCTCTGAATTCTCTTCTACTCTTTCTTTTTTCCTCTGTTACTACAAGGAACCCTATCATTTTATGTCCCTCTTCAAGATTGTATTTGATGGGGATCGAATTGAGGTCATTTCCTGCACTATATCATTAGCTTTTTTTTTAGTAGAACATCATTAGCCTTTTTAGTTCCACAATGTTCCTCACATCAAGTTTTTTCATTTTTTAAATTACTGTAAAGGAAAAGTTCAAAAACTTAATCTTTCATTACTTATCCTCTTGAGTTTTTTTTTTTTTAAATCACTTAGTTTTTTTTAATTCTTCATAGGGGCACAATTAGGGGTGTTAAAAGAGTCAAGGGCTTTTGGCCTGACTCGTATAAGACTCGTATAGGCCTGACTTGGTCTGTGTGTTTTGGTTATTAGATCCAAACTTAGACTTGTATAAAAGCTTATTTAATAAAAAAGTCTTAGACTCCGATTCAAAAGCCCAGCCTTAAAGCCCATCAGGCTGACCTACTAACTTTTTTTTTATATAGGAGGAGGCAACATACAATATATTAAATTGTTGATATACGTATATTAAATTATTTATGCATAATTTGTAATCTTTTGTTCTTGTTGATATGCAGAACTTTGTACTATTTTAGTTTATTGGTTAAGTAGACTTTTTGAATGATTTTGTTCTATATTATACTGTTTGGATATATATTGAATTTATGAATCTTTGTGAAATTAATAGTGCTGTTGACCTTATATTCTGTTTAGATAAATTTTTATTGTCTTATTTTTTTTTAACCGGCTTAGCCAAATTTTTATTTTTTTTGTAAATAAATCACGTCACATATCGATAATTTATTCACAATAGACTTAGTCTTTCAAGATTAACGCTCGATCTGGCTTTGTCCGTTAATACCCTTAGGCGCAATGGATAGAAAGTCCAATTATTAACCTCATTAAATTAAGATGGCCATGAAAAAACACAAGGAAGTTGAGTGATAAAAACAATATAGACTAGAGAGTTAAATAATTATAAAGCAAATCACAACGGTTTTTTTAAACTTTTCCCTTTAATTTATTACAAAAAAAGTCTACTAGCTAGGAAAATGTGAATGAGCATATTTTAAATTAATAAGATACTTTAACAAATTTGGATATTTCGTTTTCTTCTATTTTTTCTGCATTCTCATTCTTCGAAACATACCTTTTTTTCACCCTCATTCTTCAACGAAGGTATGACAATTACTTAATTCCTCAATTCCTTTTTATTTTCTTCTATATATCTTGAAAATAATCTAATATCAAAGTATATACAAAATTGGGTAAACAAAACGAACAAGAATTCAGAATAGCGACAAATTTTAATTATATTTTCATTCAATAAAAAATAACCAAATAAATTAGGGTTTATAATATCCTTAAATAGCTAATGAAAAGGAAAATAATTATAATTACGAAATTATCCCAATAAAAAAATTAAGAAATTAAAAATTAAAAAATCAATGAAAACAAATCCCGACGATCCAAAAAACAGTGGGGCTCATGATAAAACACAAACCTTGCTTTGAAGATTGATTTCAAGGATCCGGTCAAATTTAAGTCAATTCCAAAATGGTTACTCCGAATATATCATGATCTTTATAAAATATAGCAAATTAATTGGAAAGTAAAATAAAAATAAAAATGAAAGATAGATCGTACCATATTTAGATAAAGAGTTGTCTTGATATGCTTAATGTGATAGCGAGACAAGACAAAGGACATGACCATTACCTTCCCCTTTCGTAGTATGCATGCACTTGTGTTGGCAAAAATTGTCACAAAGAAAAGACAATCACGGGCAACATGGTGGGGGGGAGACAAGGGGATAGTTTAAGAGGGCATAAGATGAGATATTATATGGATTTAATCCATGAATCCAGCTAATATAACAGGGCTACTTTATGCTAGCCCTTCGAGGAACTTGAATATTGATTTTAAGATATGGCTGTAAAATGTTGATATCAATGTACAGTAGGGAGCAATGAGGATAAACTTCACATAAATTGAGGGATACCTGTGTGGGCGCTACATTATCTTTATTAGCTATGTTAGCGGTTCAATAAAATTATAAACACAATTATTTGCACTAACGTTGTCGGCATTGGCTTAAGTCAACTCATTCTTTGAACTTCAGATTTATGCATGGGCCAAGAAAACCCGATAAGCCGTAACTTAAAGAGGTTTCCTTGCATACACACATGTGGAAGAGTGGGGAAAAAACAAAATCAAAATGGGTAGGGGGGGTTGGTGATGGGGCTGCAAAACTTAAGCCGAACATAATTTAAATTTGGGATTGCTTCAGCTTCAAGAAGACTGAATGTACAAGGTAAAGTTATAAAGTTAATGAGGCATCTTAAGTATATATATGTTGGATAAAAAGCAAGCTGATGATTAGGTTTAAGTGACTTTAGGTAGAAATGTTTATGAATATTAATAAATAACTTTTTCTTCAACTAGTTGAACTTAATTGGACTTTATTGTTAACTTATATTCAAATTAATCCATGGTTTTAGGAAACATGTGTACTAATTAAGGAACCAATCTAAAGGGAGAAGAAAAGTGTCATGTGTTGGAGGCAGCCTTTGTGAACTTCATGATAACTATACTTTCTCTTAATGATTGACCATTTTTTCTTTAAATAGCTAACTTGAATGGCCATAGGCCGCGCCAAAGCTCCAATATTTTAGAGCTTGACCAGGGCATCAAATTTACAGGCTCGCAAGTACAGCGGTTATGATTAAATTGCCTTACTTTTCAGTTTAGCACTATTGTATCAACGAAGAGAGATATCGCTGCAGAATATTAAATGAGTTATAAACAATGACCCCTTTTACTTAATAACAAGAAAGAATGAAGATCATTTATAAATTGCTTTCTTATTGTGAGGGACAATATTTTTTTTTGGGTGAAATGTGAGAGACAATATTTATTTATGCAATAATCTTCTGCCAATTAATTATTTACCAAATCTGCGTACTTGTATAAGTTGATTGTCATCCATATGATTATTCATAATTTTTCATGCGCACGTTTTCTTTCTTAAAAAAAAAGGCTAATGTTTGAACATGGGTGATGTGCGAGATCATTTAAAATAAAGAATAATGAATTAATATAAAATAAAGAATAATGTTTTTCGTTTTTTATAACTTTAGAATAAAAAAATTATAGAATATGAGTTTATAACAAAATAAATGTCATCCACAAGTATTTAAATACAATGCACAATCAAATTATCAGTTTTATGTAGAGACTAGGGAAAGATAAAAGGAGTTATGTCCATTCCAAATTTCCAATATTACCTGCCTACCCCACACACACACACACACACACACACAGAGAGAGAGAGAGAGAGAGAGAGAGAGAGAGAGAGAGAGAGAGAGAGAGAGAGAGAGAGAGAGAGAGAGAGAGAGAGAGTTAAAAAAGAAAAAAGAAAAAAAAAGAGTTAAAGAAAAGAAAAGAAAAGAAAAACCAGGTATAATAAAAGTTTCACCAAAAAAGGAAAAAGAAAAGAAAAGAAAAGGAAAAACAAGTATAATAAGTTACTTTTAGTACAAACAACGGAATTCCAAGGAGTAAGAATAGGAATTGGAGTGTGAATTGATAAATTAGTGTACGAATCCTTTCAATTTCGTGATTTGGTAAGATGTGATACAACATCAATCAAGAAATGATTTCAAAATTTAGTGTATGAGATACAATACAGATTCATATAAAGGACAATTTTTATTTTTTTTTGGTAAACCCGTGTTTAATTTGTTGGGAAAACCCGGTTCCCTCAAGCTCGACTCAGGGGCCTTTGTGCAGAAGTCAATCAACAAGATCCTGATCTCGGATCTCAGCAATACCTTAGCCTGAACTTCACCAGGTCAGGCAGCGCAGCGGAAAAATCAAAACGTAAATACAGGAGAGAGAAGAAGAACACAACCAGATTTAACGTGGGAAAACCTTCTCCAATGAAGAAGTAAAAACCCACGGGACCTAGTCCAGATCAAAAATCCACTATGAAAATAATGGTTACAAATAATCAAATACACTAATGTGGTGGTTAACTCAACCTCTCCAACAATGGTGATAATCAAACTACCCTAGAGATGTTTCACTCAAACTCTCTCTCTAGAGATCTTTCAAATGCAAAGCATAAAGACTTGCTCAAACAATCAAATAATTCTCTCAAATTTGTTCTCTCAAATCTGACCTAGCCTCCACCCTCAACTAATGAGTATATATAGAGGAGGTGTAGATTAGGGTTAGGGTTTTTAGGAAACCCCTCAAATGAACTTGGGCTTAGCATTGAAGGAGGAAGCCCAACATAATTTTCGAAATATGTAAGATTAAATTTTCTTGAGACTAAAACTTCTGATGGCATGAGCATGGGCATAAGAGTTTTCTATTTCAAAAGTAGAGCATGAAGTTTAAAGGTTGGGGGTTGGGCTAACTGAAATTAGATATATTTGTAGCATGTTTAAGAATTTTTTTTAAATAATAATAATAATATTTTCAAAAGCTCTTTTATGAAGCTTTTGATTATAAGTTTTCTAGCACATAATAAACTAATCTAAATATATAGTTAGTTATGTTAATTATAAAAATGTAATCTTCTTCATTTTATAAATTGAATGTATTAATTAGTAAAAGTTACGGAATCTTATTTCAGGAATATATGGAATCTCATTTTCTTTCTATGGAAGATTGAGATTCCTCAAAATTTGGATAAACAATATTCATAATTTTATTCTTTAATTACATGTATTTCTATGAGACTATTTTTTAGGAGTTAACTCAACCCTAATTAAGGGAGTTGACTTGGGTCAGAGATGAAGATATTTAAACCCCTTACAAAGATGACACGTGAGATTGAACCAAGGGTTGAGGTCTTTTCCTTTCTACTTACT
The DNA here is from genome assembly GCF_033153095.1 of Gastrolobium bilobum. Taxonomy (NCBI): domain Eukaryota; kingdom Viridiplantae; phylum Streptophyta; class Magnoliopsida; order Fabales; family Fabaceae; genus Gastrolobium; species Gastrolobium bilobum. Next base: position 83,812 of record NW_026896200.1, read on the forward strand.
CAGCTATCATGTTACCAACTGAGCTACCACTATTTGGTTTATATGAGACTACTTATTAAAACATTATTACGATTACGACTTTGTTTGGGAGTTTGGAGGGGAAGGGAAAGAAGGGGATCAAAGGGAGAGGGAGGGGAAGAAAGAGAAGGAAATTGAATGATATTCTCTTCCCTTGTTTGGGAGTTAAAAAATGGTAAGAGAGAAAAATATTGGATTAATGAGATATTTTTTACCATTTTACCTTTTTTTAAACTAATATAATTATTATATTTTACAAATTAAATTAAATTTAAAATTTTTAATAAAATTTCTACGTTGCAAACGATGAAAATTTCGCCACAAAATTATTTTTTCGTAGGAATACTTTTTGTCGAAAAGCGACGGAATTTTTTCTTCAGTGAAAATTTTTACAAAAATAAATTTTCTATCGAAATTTTTGACGAAATCCCGTCAAAAGTTTTGACAAGAATGATTTCCTCCATCAAATGTTTTAAACAAAAAAAGAATTCCGTCAAAAATTTTAACGAAATGTTTTCCGTTCAAAATTTCAATGGAAATGTATTCTGACGAAAATTTCGACGGAAATTGTTTTGTAAAAAATTTTGAGGGAAATATTCCATTCGAAACTTTCGCCGAAATTTAGATTCTATAAAGAATTTTGACAGAATGTTTTTCCGTCAAATTTTTTTATCGAAATATTTTTTGTCAGAATTTTTTATGAAAATATTTTTTTGTCAAATTTTTTTGACAAAAATGTGTTCCAATGAAAAATTTGATGGAAATGTTTTTTATCAAAAAACTTGATGGAAATATTTTTCATCAAAATTTTTCGATAGAAATGTTTTTCGTTAAAAATTTCGACAGAAATTTATTTTGTAAAAAAGTTTAACGAAAATGTTTCCGTCGAAAACTTTTAACGAAATTTGAATTCTGTAAAAAATTTCAACGCAATTTTATTCCGTCAAAATTTTTCGATGCAAATGTGTTTCATAGAAAATTTTGATGAAAATATTTTTAGTCAAAAATTTCGATGAATATGTTTTTTTTTAAATATTTTGACGAATTAAGATTCCATAAAAAAATTTGACAAAAATTTTTTCCATCAAAATTTTTTACGGAAATGTTGAGTCACAAATTTTGATGGAAATATTTTTCGTCAAAAATTTTGATTGAAATGTTTTACCTAAAAAATTTTGACGTAATTGTTTTACGTCGAATTTTCGATGGAAATGTGTTTTGTCAAAATTTTGGACGAAAATATTTTTGTTGAAAGTTTCGACGTATAGAATAATATTGACTGAATTTTTTTTCCGTAAAAAACTTATATCAGTGATTATGGCAAAATCTGGTTTCATGTTTAGTTTTGATGAAATTTTTTTGACGTATATGATTTTCATCAAAAAAATTATCGCTGTTTTTGACGAAATATTTTTCGTCGATAAATTCTGTCAGTATTTGAGACTTTTCTAGTAATGTCACATTTAAAAATGATTCACATTTATGTAGTCTTCACATTTTAATGCTAAGGGTAGATAAGTAATTTTTAATATTTTTCTCGTTAAACCTCCTAAATTGGAGGAACTTTATTTTTAGAAGAATTAGGATTTTGAATGGTTTAGTAAAAATTCACAATTTCTTCCCTTCAATTTCTTAAACTCACAAATAAGGAAAGAACTTACTAAAACACTCCATTTCTTTTCCTTTCCCTCCTAAAATTAACTTCCAAACAAAGTCTAAGAGATGATTCTTATAATTACCTTATCGAAAGGGTAAAGGTTGATGCGTTTGACTTACTATTCCCCAGTACTTATTGATAGATTATAATTCACAATAGGAATGTTACTTGATTCCAAAATTTAATGTGAAATAACGTTGAATTTCCTCACACCAAATAATAACCTTAACACAACAGAGAATTGAAGCAAGCTTATAAGAAAATAATCAAAATCAACATAAAATGAGAGAACCATGGTTCACACACTCCCCACAACCTTGTTTATGAATCACTGTATAATTAGAACCTTGTTTGTAACATTTTGAGATTTTACTCAAATTTATTGAGACGCACTACCATTTTATGCTTTAGTGCTGATGGTTAGCTTTATTTATTTAACGAAGGTGAGAAATTGACATATTTTGGAAATTCGCTGCATGTACTTGATCGGGCAACAATCACGGACAGTTCACTTCTCCTTGTTTTGTTTTGTTTCTTTTTTTTAACACAGAGGACTATTTTTTAAAAAAAATAGTTTTAAAAAAGTAAAATTCAGTTAAGTTATTTTACACACTACACCTCGACTCAAAATCTCTAAAATATTTAATTTATAAATTCTTTCACTTATATGTATATATGATTTGTTTTTTCTGTAGTTACTGTAGATAAGATATCTACAGTAAGCCCAATGCAACGTCATTTTGGGACGAAAATCATGGTGTTTTTATAATTTTAATTTATTTCAGAGTTATTATAATTTTTTTAATTATAATTTTTTAATCTTTCAATCTCAAAATGACGTAATTTTAGAAATAAATGCAGATAATTTATCTGCAGAAATATTTTTATTATATATATATATATATATATATATATATATATATATATATATATATATATATATAGGTAGAATCCTTTGACACCGGTGTCAAATTTCATCCCAGAGCCGTTAGATCAAAAAAGATTGTAAGCATGTGATACCATGAATCTTTTTTGATCTAACGGCTCTGAGATAAGGTGTCAAATTTGAAATTTGACACGAGTGTCAAAGGATCCTACGTCATATATATATACGGAGAAAATATTTCTACAGCCACTTTAGATAAGCTTGTCTACAACTACCTTTTTAACTAAGTATGACCGGTCATACTTTAAAATTACATTTTCTCTCTCCGCCATGTCAGCCGACAGTGTATGAGGAAAGAGAAAAAAAGAACAGCTTTATTTTTATCACTAAGTATGACCAATCATGCTTAGTTAAAAATGGTAGCTGTAGATAAGCTTATCTAAAGTGGCTATAGAAATACTTTTTCCTATATATATATAGAGGTAGGATCATTTGACACCAGTGTCAAATTTGAAATTTGACACCTCATCTGAGAGCCATTAGATCAAAAAAAATCAATGGTGTCATATGCTTACAAATCAGAGTCGTTGATCTTTTTTGATTTAATGGCTTTGAGATGAGGTGTCAAATTTCAAATTTGACACTGGTGTCAAATGATCCTACCTCATATATATATATATATATATATATATAGAAATATTTCTCAAGCAGCTTGAGATAAATTTATCTCCGGCTACTCCAAAACTATATCGTTTTATTTATTTATTCCCTCATATTAATTGATTCACCTTTAAATGATTATGATTTTCTTTTTCTCTCTCTTTCTTTATCACAATTGTTTCATTTTTGTACGGTTATGATTTAATAGCGAGAGATAAAATTATCTCAAGCAACTTGAGAAAATATATATATATATATATATATATATATATATATATATATATATAATGTTTAGCATACTTGCACTTGATTTCTCAACTTGCATTTGTTCGAATGACTTTGTTTTTGTTCCATAACCGAAGCTGGTAAAGCAGTTCTTTTGAAACAACAAATTGGTTTAAACGAGTTGAATTTATTTAAAAAAATAAAATAAAATTGTTTGAGTCATTGTGCACATCCTTTTGTATTGGCCCCTGGATTTGTTACTTCAAGCTCATTTGATGTGTGAATATAAATCTCCAAGATTTGGGCTCGGTGATAAAAAGAAAATTAATTGTCAATTATTATTTTAGTTAAATTTGAAAGCTTATTAAATATAATAAGTGATCCTTATTTATTACTATTTATTGTTATTATTTTTTATAAAATTTTTTAAAGAAAAATAAACTTGATCTAGTCTAAATTTAAAATCAAAATTTTAAGTAAAATATTTTTTGTGTTTAAAATAAGTAATATATAAAATTTTACTTAAATTTGTTTACAATTAAAAATTTACTTGGTAAGTTATAATTTTTCTTCCAAAATAATAATCTACAAAATATACATTTTTTGAACATGCACATTTTTTTTAATGCGTTCGATCTTCGGAATCAATTGTCATTAGGTGAGTATTAAATAAGGATTTAATAGAAAAAGAAAAAGAAGATAACTGCTCTGCTTTCATTAAAAAGAGGAGCGTTGAAAATTGAAATTGTTTTTCAAAATGCGGAATATTTAGGAGACGACGTCGTTTAATATTAGTAGCGTTTGGTTTGGGCTCTGCGCTCCCCAAAAAACTTCATGTTCACTTCAAGATTTGGAACGTTTCGTGATTTGCCCGGAAGGAAAGGCAGATAGCCACGTGTCACTGCATGATAACAGCTTAAAATATAATTCATATTTATTTTATTTTATATTTTAAAAGATACAAATTGTGTGATTTTAAATATTTGGAACATATATATAATGACCTTTTACTTTATTTTTTTATGTGTCATTTAAAATAATATACACTAATTTTTTTTTTAAAAAGTTAGATATAAAGAAGTAAAATCTATATCTTTATTTTTTTTTCCAGTAAGACCATATCTCTTTGTGTCTATCTCTCTTAAAAAGATCTAAATTTATATATCTTAAAAGCACACATATTTTTCCCATAAAATATCATAAAAGAAAAATATAAAAAATTAGTTATTATGAAAAAAATATTTATCATTCTAAGAACATATAATTATATTATTTTAAGTGAGAGAAAGATATAACTTAATATTTTTATTTAAAATTTAAATTAAAAAATGCTCACTTTCTCTTTTATAATTTTTTTGTTATATCTTTCTCTCGTTTAAAATGACATAACTCTATATATTTTTTTAAAAAATTCATTTTATATCTCTTTCTTTCATTTAGAAAGACACATTTCTATATAGGAAAAAGTGCGTATCATTTCTATATAGAGAAAGAGATAGATAAAAGGAGAGAGAGTGGACAGAAAAAAATAAAAGTGTCGATCCCATTTCTTTATGAGAGTAAAATGATATAAATTGTGTAATTTAAAATGACAAACACTTTTCCCATCTATATAACAAAGAACAAACCCTTCTTTTAAAATACTTAAAATCAATAAATATAAAGTTACAAGTTGTTTTTTGTGTGTGTGTGTGGTTTAAGTTGTTTTTTATTATTTAAACGTTGGTGTTACTGCAGTTTCCATGCATAGTACTAACATCAAAACGACGTGTCAACATTTATTATTTCTAAATCGCCGCTCTTCCCCGCTTCTCTCTCATCCCTCTCTCTCTCTCTGCTTCCATTTTCCCGTTTTCTTTGTTATTATTCTCTTTCGCTCTCAGAATTTTCTTTCTTAGCTGTTAGGGTTTCGTTTCCTTTACTTCGAAATCAGAAGCAGAGCTTCACTGGTACGTTCCTTTTTTCATGCTTTACATCCTGGCTCCTATCACACACGCTTGAAAATGCTGTGTTGTGTTTCGGATTCTGTTGCTGAATCCTCTGGATTCTGATTTGTTTGGTTTTGCCTTTTTCTGTCGGAAATTTGTGTATTTTGCAATGCGGATTTGAATTCCGTTTGCAATTTTTTGTTTTTGTTTTTGGTTTTTTATCTTCTCTTTGTCTGCGGTGGATTTCTGTTTCTGAGTGAAATGGTGAGAAATGAATTTTCGAATATCTTGTTCTGGAGTGGAAATGAAGAACTCCTGCGCAGTGACCCGAATGGCCGTGTTTTGCTAAGGTTCACTGTGATTGTGGAATCTGAGGTTCAAATAATGGAAAATTTGGAAAAATTCAGTTCTGGACATTTTAGTGTAGCAATTTATTTATTTGGCCAGTCTCTGACATATGTCTTCTTATTGTTAAATTTATATTTTCGATTCTGAATTAAAAAAGAGCGTCGATTCATATAGTTTATTTTTCCTTATTATCATTATTTTTTGGGTTGCAGGTTGAGGTATAGCTAGCAGTAATACCTTCAATTTGAAAATTCCGAAGTTCGTAATTCCCTTCCTTTCTGGGTTTAATAGTGGTGATGATGGTGGAAAGGAGGTTAATGCTATTGGCAAAGGTGATCTAGGTTGAATCCATGAAAATATAAAGGATCTGTTTCTAAATTCCTTTATGTTTTTTTTTTCCTTCCCAGTTACCCAATGCAAATTTTAGTGCATTTGAATGAGATGGGTTGAATGGATGTGTAAGCTTGCTAGTAAAGTAAACTAGAAATGGCTATTGCTGGTCTGCATAGCGTGTCTGTGCTCGACTCCTCTTTCTTGAGGGACTCCCATTCCCAGTCATCCAGGAGGGGGGGAGATGGAAGAAGGCGAAGCACCCGGTCATCTTCACTCTTGCGAATGTGGCGAGAGATTGAGGATGAACATGTGGAGAGTCAAGTTCAAGGAAGACCTGGTGAAGTTCTACTTGAACAAAGGAGTGATGGGTTAATTGTTGACCTCTCACAGGAAGATACGCTGGATAGCCATGGGAGAGGGCAGGGGCATATGGTAGAAGATGCAGTTTTGGGTGGGAATGAGTCTGAAACTTGGTCACAGTCACCGAGTCAGAATGAATTCCATGATGAACATGAAGATTTAAACAATTCTAGCTGTGAAAACTCTTCTGACTTGGGAGAAGTTGAAAGGGAAAGAGTGAGGAAAATTTTCAGGGAATGGATGAATAATGGTGCTAGGGATCATGGATCAAACATTTCCCGAAGAAATAACAGTTCAAGGAGAGAATGGCTTGGAGAAACTGAGCAGGAAAGGGTGAGAATTATAAGGGAGTGGGTACAAATGAGTAGCCAGCAGAGAAATGTTTCTTCTGGGGAAAGTAGGGAAGAACCATCTGCTGAAATAGATACACAAATTGAACGTGTACGTGATGGATTAGTTGTCAATCAGAGTGAGGGCCAGACTGAGCATACACGGAGGGGTATCCGAAAATTATGTGGCCGTCAGGTTATGCTTGATATGCTTAAGAAGGCTGAGAGGGAAAGACAAAGAGAAATTCAGGAGTTGTTGGACCATCGGGCTGTATCTCATTTCCCCCATCGAAATCGCATTCAGGTTTGTCCAGTAAATGATGAATATCTTTTTTAATTTCTTCACTTTTCCTGTAACAGATGGTTATTAGCTGTTTGTTACTGTGAACTGGATAAAAGATTCACATCAGTAAACTTATAAGTTAGCACTTTGGTTTTAGACTGAATTTTCTAGGTGAAATTGAAGTAGGATAATTTCGTTGTATGCATAGTAAACTTATTTTTACAATCCAAAGTATAATATAGTATGAGGAATAGAATAAAACTTTGCTAATGCAGAAATAATTTGAAATACAAGTATACAATAGTGTGGAAAACCTAGGAAATGTGAAAGAGAAATACTGTAAATGCTAATCCAGTCAAACATAATTTAAAATTTAGGACTTGATTTAAATCCAGAGCTTTGCGCTCTATTTGATGAGTGTTTGTTAAAATGTTTGCAGGCATTGCTTAGAGGAAGGTTCTTGAGAAATGATAGATCAGTTGATAATAACAGGCCCACTTCTGTTGCAGAAGGTGAATTGGGTTTATTGAGGCAAAGACAAACTGTATCAGGTCTAAGGTATGCATTTCTTTATGCCATTAAGTTGATGAGAACCTTTAACTATTTGTTTTTATCTGAAATCTTTCAGATCTCTCTGTCTAAACACCCCCCCCCCCCCCCCCCCCACACACACACACACACCTTTCTTGTAATGGCTTGTGTTGAAATATTGCTGTGCCCTCTTTTAAATGTTTAATAAATTGATAAATTTATTACCATTTAATTTATTAATTTTGTATATATTAGATGCACATGCCTATACTTTTTTTACGATTCTGTTTTTAAAGAAATTTCAAATTTTAATTTCTTTTAGTAGAAAAGCAAAGAAAGGAATGTTTTTTGTCAAGTATATTTTTATCTAGTTTTATATGGGGTTGATGGACTGTGCCTTTCTACAGTGTGGATTTTGTTGGGAAATGACATTTTTGCAGTTGAATATAACTACTGTTTTAGGGTGATTATGAAATTAATAAATTGCGTAAAAAAACCCGTTCCCTGTTTTCTCCTTGCATTTAGAGGGGTGGAAATGATCTTCTATACCCTATATCCATTTAAGCCCGTTAGAGCCATAACTGTTCTTGTGTTACTATAGCACTTAAAGCTATTAATCCTTGTTCTGACTGAAGGTTATGTTTATTATTTTTGCCATTTCTTCATTTTAATTCCTTTTGTACATTTGCTTTATGCTAATGACATGAACTTGTCTTCTGAACAGGGAAGGATTCTTCTCTAAAAGGGACAATACTGGTTGCATTCAAGCAACCAGTAAGCTATCTGATTCCTCATCTAACATTGATATTGATTTTAATATGAATGAACAAAATGGAGCAAGCAGTTCACGTATGGTCCCAAGTGTACATTCTGAACAGACTGAACCTAACAACAGAGGAAGTAATGGACTTGGGATGTCAGGCGGCCAGAACTGTTTACAAGGAACATGTGAGAATTTAGATTGGCAAGACTCTACTGCTCATGCAGATGGAGATCGGTTGCAGTATTTGCAAACTGAATCAGTCGTCTTGCAATCATCATTCAATTTTAGTGTTGAAAGAAGGGATGGTGCTGAGCAAAATGTTGATGTGATGCCTCCCGAAGATACTGCTGATGAACTTTCCCAACAAAGCTTGCGAATTGAAGATTCAGAGCATAGTAATTTTCAGGAACTCAGCAGGGTACATAATGAGCAATCCCAACTGGGTGATGTAAGTCATGGTGAAAACAATTCATCAAATCATGACAATTGTATGGAGGGAACTATTGGTGGTGATGTGAATTGGAATGAATCTGGTGCTCTGGAAGAACAGCTGGAAGACGATATTGGAAATGAAGGAAGCGACTGGCATCGGAGTAACACGGAATGGAGAAATAGCACTGTGGAAAGTGTGGATGATAATCTGCTCAGTAATACAGCAAATGAGTGGCCTGAAAACAGTTTGGGAAATGAGGATGGAGAAAACTCTCATGTGCAAGAAGCTCCTGAGGTGTGGCAAGAAGATCGTGGCTTCCATGAGGCTGTGGAAAATTGGTTGGGAGGACCTTCCAATCATGCAAGTGCTCCAGTTGATAGAGTTCATGGATTTTATTTTCCTGATGATGACAATGTGTACAGTGTTGAACTCAGGGAACTTCTTAGTAGGTATATAAATACGAGTGAAGAGTTTCTGTACTTTTTTAAATGAAAGATGTAATCTAGCATATGTGTTTCTGATCATTTTGCAGGAGAAGTGTCTCAAACCTCCTTCACAGCAGTTTCCGTGATAGTCTTGACCAGTTGATACAATCATATGTTGAAAGGCAAGGTCATGCTCACACTGAGTGGGAGCTGCAAGAAACAACCCCTTCTTCAGCCTCGGCAGAACAGGACCTTGAGCAGCAGAATAGGGATCAGCTTGTTGGTCAGGAGGGTACTGTTAATAGTCCACTTGACCTGCCCTCTTTACCTATGCCTCCTCCTCTGCCTATTTGGGATCAGCACTCTCATCGTGACAACTGGCCACAGAATGACATAAATAATCACCGTCTTGGAATTGTGCGTTTATCTTCTTTGGTGATTTTTTTGTTTCATATGCTCCAATATAATGAAAAGAGATTTTATGGGGCATTCACCCCATAAATGATTTTTATTAGTTAATGTTATAAAATTTATTTGTATTCATGATGATTTTATTATGCAAGTATATCTCGGTACGAAATAATTGGCGTTTATGGGGTTGTAACTATTTTTCCTTAGCTGATATGTTTGATCGTTTGGATAGTAGATTGTTAACTTCTTTCTCTTTATCAATGTGTTATCATTTAAAGAATTTTCTCATTTGTTTTTATTTTTTTTTGTGGGGGCAGGATTGGGAGATTATTAATGACTTGAGAATCGACATGGCTAGATTACAGCAAAGGATGAATAATATGCAGAGAACGCTGGAGGCCTGTATGGATATGCAGCTTGAGTTGCAGCGCTCAATAAGACAAGAAGTGTCTGCAGCCCTAAATCGCTCTGCTGATTCATCAGGTTTGCAATTTCTTTTACCCCTTCATATTTCCTTTTTCCATGCCTCTTGGCCATCCAACTCAAACCTGTGATGTTTTTTAAGAAAAATAACTTTCCTCAATGATTGCTAACTGAGAAGACTAAGTTGAATTTATCCCAGGAATACATGATTGCGAGTCACCAGATGATAAGTCTAAATGGGAATGTGTGAGAAAAGGACTGTGCTGTATTTGCTGCGAAAGCAATATTGATTCTTTGTTGTACAGGTACTGTTCATTATCAGTTGGACACATCTGTAGCTAGTTTGCACCTGATTATAATCACTTACAAATTTAGAATACCGTTGTGCTTTTGGTGCAGATGCGGGCACTTGTGTACATGTTCAAAATGTGCCGATGAGTTGCTCGAAAGTAGAAGGAAGTGCCCAATGTGTCAAGCGCCTGTGGTGGAGGTGATACGTGCTTATTGCATACTATGATATTGACATTGAAATTAGGTCACACTTAACAAAATACAGGACTCTAACAAGCTTTATCTCCTGGACGTTTCCAGGTACTTGTTTTTTTTTTTATAAAAAAAATCTGTTTGTTGCTGTGATTACTGTACTTATGTCGAGTGCATCAATGGAACACATGATGGCAATTTTTTGGGGCCATGATTCTGATATGAATAAAAATGTTATGTTTTTGAAGTTTCGATTTGCACGTTTTGTTTGATTTGGGGGATAGAGGTTTCGTCCTTTAATTTAGATGTCTGGACGGTGGTTTCAGGCATATATGACGACCTATCTCTGGGCATTATTTGTGATTATGGTGTTTGCTCTGAAGTGTCAAGACATATATTTGGGTTGTATGCTACCCATATCAAAGTCAGATTGGTTTGGCTTTGAGTTGATTGAGGGCTTGCCTGGCTGTTATGAACCCAACCAATGTTGATGTACCATGAAACCTGCATCTGCAGTCTTTTGGTTATTCAGATAAGTAGAAGTTGCTTGACAAATGATGGCATATCACAACTAGAAAGAATTCGTTGGATCAAATACTTTCTCGAAATGTTCATTTTGTTCTCTTTATTTTTTAAATTTTATTACTTTTGCTCGGTTGGTAGTTTGGTGAGACAACAGATATTGACATCCCTTTTTACGCAACGTTTTCACTTTCATTAATCCACGTAACTAATTGCGTATGTTTTGGCTATAAGGTTTGGGAGAGTGACCCAATAACATCCAATGTACGAATTTGGTTAAAGATAGAGAACGAAATAATTATATAACTACCAGGATATAAGAAAAAGATAACAAGGAGTGTTCAAATCAACGATTTAAGCTCGTTCTATCATTTTATTCAAATATTTTTATTCTTTTTGCCGCAATTGAAGTTAAGATGTATGCGGCAGGACTTGAGTGTTTTTTTTTTTTTTTTTGGTACAGGACTTGAGTGTTTTAATTTACGTTGCATGACATATTTTGATATTGGATAATATTTTTAATTTATGTAATGCATATTTATTTAATATTTAATAATTTAATAAAAAATTAAGTTAAAATTTTAATTTTTATCGATTTTACAAAGAAACATAAGATGTTATAAATATTTAAATTAAATTTAATAAAATAATAATTGTAATCTGATAAATTTAATAATTGAAACAAAAATGAAATGCAACATTTGAATTTTTTTTTGAGTTTTTGCAACTAGTGTTAAAATGTTGAGAAATATTGAATACAACACTTCAGAAATTTTAAAATATCGATACATAGGTTTTAATGGTAAGAAACTATTTTTAGGTTAACTGGTGAGCGTGATGGTTGTTAAATATAATTATGCAAAATATCGTAAATATAATTTTGCAAGCAGAAAATTTGAGATAATTTTCATTTTTGTTTGTTACTTAATTACTTTGTATAATAAAGGAAAACAGCTGTATATTTTTATGTGTGTAATATAACGTTGTGGCAAAACTATATTAGCATCGACATTTTCTGTTTGTACGCATAATTATTTAGTTTCAAAAAATATTATTCTTATAAAATATCAGTGAGAATAAGTTTTATTATATTATACATACCACAAGTTGAGAAAATATTGTTATTTTTAGATTATTTTGATATCATAATATTAATAACTATATATATTTCTAAGCGAAGATACTTAATAATTTTTTAATGTGTGCAAGTGCAATCCTTAGATATTTTAAAATGGATGTAATAGTATTTCAATAAGGAGTACAGGTTTTTTACGTGTTGCTTTAAAAATCCTTTGTATTTAGCGAAATAGCGAATAGATATAAGAAAAATAATATAGAGAATTTGTTTTTTTAAAAAAGCTTCTTAAAAATTTAAGAATGAACCAAATAAAAGAAAATGAAGATTGTTGGCAATTGGTAAAATAATGTGTGGATAAACTTTCTATATTTACACGTGTGATGAGTTGTTGAAGCTTAATTAATGTCAATGACTCAAATGTTGTACGCAACGTTCCAGTGTCAACTGATCCCAACGGGGAACAACTACTGTACTGAATACTGTACTGCGTTTCTATGACTGTGACTCAGACCCCACCTCTCTAACATCTTCTCCATTCTCAGCCGTTGATCTTTCTCCATCCTCATCCGCGAACTTGGTGCACCGGCAAACGGGACACGTCACGTGCGCAGCGAGCCACGTGTCTATACATTCCTTGTGAAACACGTGCTTGCAGTAAGTAATCATCTTCACCGAGTCACCGACTCGGAACTCGTCCAGACATATCGCGCAATCCATTTGCTTCGCATCTCCGTTGTACGAAAATACTGGTAGAGACTTCGCGGAGGTGGGGTCCACACCCTGGTGTGAAAGATGGCGGCGGCGGCGGCGGGAGGAGGAGGAGGAGGATGATGATGAATCCGTGTCGGAGAATTGACGAATGTACAAAAAGATGAAGCCAATGAAGAAGAGCGCAACGAAGAGGATGAGGAAGGCGAAGGCTAAGTTTGAAGTGAAAAATGGACGTAGTGGCAGTGGCAAAGGCCTTCCAAACATTGATGACGATGACGTCATTGATTCCGGTGGTGAAGATGAGTTGTTGTTGGTGGTGGTGCCGTGGATGTGAGGAAGAGGGGGTATGGATGTGGTGATGGGTACATCCTCGTTCACTAGGAGCAACCTGCGATTGGAAAATTCCATGTTTTCTCAGCAAACCAAACACTGTCCAATGTCGAGAAAATCTAGATAGTATGGTTTCTCACTTTCTTTCTCCAACTTGAACAAACATATATACATATATAGAAGATGGAAAAAAGAGTGTAATTTTTAGGACACTAGCTTATGTCAGTTTTTAATTATGTATTATCCAGAATGTATGATTATAATATTAAAATTATATTATTTTTATTTTTTGTGTTATCAGATAGTTTGTAAAAAGAAAAGAAAAATATAATTTTAATATTATTATTATAAATTTTTGAAAATATATAATTAAAACCGTTAAAAGAATATAACTCGTATTCTTTAAAAAAATACTCACGAATATATATATATATATATATATATATATATATATATGAAAAATAATTCTTTTACAAGATAATCCATCTTTTTTGAGCTGTGTATACAATAAGAAAAATATTTATCTTTTTAAATGACACAATTTATATTTTTTCACTCTTACAAAGAGATAAGACTTATACTTTTATTTTTTTTTTGTTAACTCTTTCTCCTCTTTTATCTATCTTAAATGACATAATTTTACATCCTTTAAAATGACACGTATTTTTTCTATACAATAAACTTATAATTATAACACTGGTAATATATATATATATATAATATATATATTTTTTAAAAACTGGTAATATATATATAATATATATATTTTTTAAAAATAATTTGTTACGGTGAGGTGACAAGGAATGGCTGTGGGAGCCACCGTATTTAATAAGTGACTCTAGAGTTTGCGGGAATTTTGCAGTTTCTAAATGAAATACGAATCGTAATAAACTTTTTCCAACTTTATCGATTCTCCAAATGACCGTAGGTTCTTTTTGGTACCGTGGCAAAGTGTCATTGTCAAATTCTTGTAAATACTCTTGCGATTTCTGGAACAATGAATAAAATGTCATTAGTTTTTAATTTTTTTTCTTAAATGTCATGTTAACAGTATTAATTTTTAATATGTTATATGGGTAAATTTGATTAGTTTGCTGATGTGTCACGTTATTAGTGGACATCAAATTCGTTACCTGGAATAGTGAACTTGGTTGCAATTATTACACCTGCACGTTTTTATCTGTCACGATGACACGTGACAGACATGCAACGAAGTTCGCTAGGGCGGACAGCGAACTTCGTTCCATATCTGCCACATGGCGTGACAGGTGAAAACATCCATGTGCATTAATTGTAATGAACTTGCTCACGTAACATATTGAGAATTAACACTGTTAGTTGGCATGACATATAGATAAAAAAGTTGGGGAGTCACTGTTCCGCGATTTCTTCTATGTTTCAATAGAATAAAACATCATGATAGACTATGTCAACATGTTGACGACAGTGCACGAGCAAAGATGCAAATATTCTTTTACTATTTTGTTCCCGCACTGGGCAGTGTTTTTCCCTAAGCACTGCCATGTAGTGTACTTCATTCAACATTGATCATTAGTTTATGTGAACCATATTAAAATTATATTATGTCTAAATAAGGAGTACCGTTCATCGAAAGTAAAAGGAGAAACAGCATTTTGTAAAAACATAATCTTCTGGGTCGAGTAACAAAGTAATGAAAATTGTCATTTAACGAGTTTAATCTTCAACTGGGCCATCCAATATCCGCAATTGATAATCCCTCAATAGTTCTTTTGGGCCTGTTGCCCTGTCCAATTCGGATATAAATTATTGAATATAACAAATAAACTTTAAAGGAACATATACAAAAGCCTACTTTTTTTTTTTTTGGTAAATACAAAAGCCTACTTTTAAAGGAACATATAACAATTACATAGACAAGTGTTTTTTTTTTGGCCTTATAAAGGAGGTGAGACAATTATAAAACAATATAACTTACTATTCCTAGTTTGATAAATTAATTATTTAAGATGGTGAATATGTTTTCATAAGTTTTGAAAAGTTAATACAAGCCTAAAATTTCATATTACCACCATAAATGTATCATTCCATATGCAGATAATCAGTGTATATATAGTGTAACAATATAATATTAATGAATTTATCATCACCGTGCAGAGTGCAACAATATAATACTATTGAACTTATATTCACCGTTTTGGAACAAAATGGACTAAAAGCAAAAAAGAAAACAAACAAATATAATAAAATAATTTATATTAATGATTTTAAGAATTCTAATATTATATAAAGAATCAATTCAAGCTGGTAGGTGAAGTTATATTAATAATTTTATATATTAATAAAAATCTAATTTAATTTGAAAGATAAAATGAAATGAAGGTTGAAATAAGTTAAACTCAGCAACCAATAAGTAGGCGTATTAAGTTACACTGACTATGCTTGCTCCGCATTCCGCTTATTTTGTTACTACATTGTCTTTGACAAATTCTTAGTTACCTATCATAAATATTCATTTATATGAACGATGTTAAAAAATACAATTATCCCTAAATTAAGAACATCACGCGTTTAATGTTAAATAGAATTGGTGCCCATCATGTAAATTGTTCTCCTTTCCCACCGCTGCACTAGCACTAACAAAACAAGTGCAATAGAATATTGTGAAGTGTAAAACCAAACTACGGATAAGCAACCCAGAAAATCAAAAAAACCAAAGTAGCAACTAACATTACAGAACAACAAGGTCATAATCTTAAGAGTTAGTAATCTACAACCATAACCCCATCAAGCAAAACATAAAACAAAACATCACTAGTCCACATAGTACATAAAAACACATTATATTATATTTACAAATACCACAGGTTCAAACATAGGAGTTATCTCTAGAGACTTAGACCTATATCATGCATCATAGGATATGAAGTTGTTCACAGCTTTGACCCCTTCAGCAATGGCATGCTTCCCAAGCTCTCCTGGCAAAACCAGCTTCACTGCTCCTTGAATCTCCCTTGAAGACAATGTCATATGTCCAGTGTAGTTCTTCAGTTTTGCAGCTTCATTAGCTAGCCTCTCAAACATGTCATTCATGAAATTGTTCAATATAGTCATGCATTTAGAAGAAATTCCCATGTCAGGGTGAACCTGTTTCAATACTTTGTACACGTATCTCTGGTACCCTTCTACATTTCCTCTTCCCCTTTTTTTCCTCCCTTTTTCTTTACTAACATGCCTTTCTTGAGTCTTGGCCTTCTTCACTTGCTCTTCGTTAATAATGTCACTATTTTGCTCTTCCTTTTGATTCTTGACTCGACCATTTTGAGTGTTTTCTTGATCTGCTTTGTTTTCAGTAGTGGTAGTAGAGGTACTTGCATCCTTAGGAGTCACTTCTTGAACGGGAATGACCCTCACATGCTCTTGGCCAAGAGCACTTGCTTCTTCCCCTGTCTGAATATCTCTGTTTCCTCGGGTTAATCTTTTGCTGCTGCTTACAACCGAAAACTGTACACTTGTTTGCACAACTTTCTTGGTGGATCTGACCACAGTCTTCCCAGCACGCTTTGGAGCCATGAACAATCCCTTCACTTACCCTTGAAGCTTTTTTTTTGCAATGGTGGAAATGGAAAGTTGATGAGGGAGGTAAACTCATTGATGAGTATCATTTATAACCAGTTAAACTTTTTGGGGGTTCTAGATGATGACATGTGGAGACTAGGTGTCAAGTGCATATGAATGAAGTTGATACGTGGGGGTTAAAAAGTGAATGGTAAGTTCTGGAGGGATAGATGTGCCATTGTGTTTGTGGGTCCCCACAGTGCCCTTTAAAAGTTTTAATATTGTATTTTTTGCTTACTTTTCTCTCCCTTTTTCTTTGCTTTGGCATTTTCCTTTTAGTATTTACAACAAAGAATGGTATTTTATATGTCTGATGTTAAGAGAATTTGGTCATATACATTAATCAATACATTAATGGTAAGTTCTTGATCAACATATGTCCTTGCTCAATTTTGATTCCTGTTCAATATAGGATACTCAAGAGACCCGGGAGTGATCTATTCTCTTTCCCCTTGTCCAGAATTTTGCTGAGCTCTTTAATAATTAGTCCTAAATTCTTAGCATTCAATGGGACAGATGTTTATCTTCATCAGATAAATGTTGATATTCATCAGCAACTCTTATACTAGCTTACCAAGCTGAAAATTACAATGGGAAATTCCAGAATTACATTGTTAGTCTAGTCTGGCTGCTAATCTGCTATACCATTAAATTGTCTCTACATGACAACTTTTGCACGTTTCTTGACAAAATCTTGCATTGTATCTAATCCAAAATTTTGGATTTGTTTCGGTAAGATAACTGGTAGCTAGCTGTTGGTACCTCGTTAGAATGGACTAATGAGAATCTATTTAGTATTTACCACTTTCTTTCTTAAGCTCTTACCTGTTTTCAAGCTAAGGTGACAAGTTATATATCACAAGCACCTTCAAAATAAATGATTAACAACTAACAAAACCGTGCTTGACTTTCCCTGGCCATCAAATTCATATGACCATCAAATTCGGAAAAGGTAAAGATCAATCACCAGAACCAGAAGTCAGACGTAGTGTCTTAAGAGACTGTCCCTATAGTTTATTACTTTGCAATGAATTTTTTCTGTTTTTACATTATTTATATATTGAATCTCTTGTAAAAATTGTTAATATTTATATAAATAAAATAAGGTTTCTTTAGGTCAATTTGTTTTTAAAGTAAATAAATAAAAGTTTATTTGATTTTGATTTAATTTATAGTGTAATGTAGTCTTAACACTCTAAAAGTTAAGAATAAATACACTCTTTCTTAAAACATACTTTCAAAGAATTTTCTCTATTTTATACAATAAAGATTAAAGATAGGACTTTGAGTTTCTCATTCAGGAGATGGAGAATTTTTCTGCAGAGACATAATTTAGCTGGATTCCATCATAAAGTAAAAAAAAAACAAAAAACTGACTCAAAAATTGATGTATGTAACACGAGAGTAGACTTCTCCTATGATAGAAGAAACTATTCTCCCATAAAGATATGGAAAACTAACTATTTCAGTACTGTTATTCTGACATTCTTATGTATGGGTTCAATTGCTATTCAAGAGAGTATCGTGAAAGGAAAAGAATGTAAAAGATTACGTGAAAATTGTATAAATTCTCTCAGCGTTGGTAACACAGGTTGAGTAGAGTGGGAAGAGAATCTATATTTGATTTTCACCAAATACATATTTGGAGAGTGACGATAAACTTTAATTGTGACTAAGTCTCTGCACAGGATTAGTCTCATAGTCAATTCAAAGAGTTAAAACTTATAAAATTCTCAGAAGACCGACTCGTCTCAAAAAGGTAATTAAGGTCGTTATAATATATATATATATATATATTTTATATGGATCAAAGTTATGAACTTAACTCTATAAATTCATTATTATATTGACTCCCTGTATAAGGCATTTTTAATACATGACAATGGATTCAATTGATTACTCTTTACGGTTTAGTAAATTTAGAGAATTGGGTTACTGAATGTTTTATTTTAAATAACATGAAGGTGTTCTTTACCTATATATAGAGGGAGTTACGTACATTTTATCCCATTTAGTTGCAATGGGTACCATTCATATAAAAAAGAAGAAATTGTTGTATTCAATTGTTCAGATTGGATTTAATACGTCGGTTTGTGGTGCACATCAAGCCCAATCCACATTTTTGTGTCCAATTCACATATCAACCTGATGAGAGAAAAGAGTGACATATAGTCATCTTAAAGGCCCAAGAGGGTAATGTTGAAATCTAAAGGCCCATATCCATGAGTTGTGATGGCTGAAAAACGAGGACATACACGCTTACAATGAAATAAAGCTTTTATTCTCGTGCTGCTCGTGGGTGTGTGTCTTGGTCCCCAGGGATAGCATTGCTTTATTGATTGAGCGTGAGTACTCCTATGAATATAAAGTTAATCAATAGTGGAGCAGGGTTTCTCTGTTTCCCTCCCTCTCTATGTTGTTTGTTTCCTTCTTTTGCTTTCCAAGTTTCTTCTATTTTCCTTTTTGGTGAGTTGTTTATTTCAATTCGTAAAGTTTTCTTTCATTCCTGCAAGTAACTTAAGCAAAATAACACAAAATATAAACATCCAAAATGTGTGAATAACCTTGATTAATAACTAAAGCAAAAGTTTAGAGGTGTTTCTATGATATCCAACTTGGAATTGTCGAGTAGTGAGTACCCTTTTGAGGGGTCGTCTCTTTTATTCTCTGAACGAAGCCAAAATTATTGTAAGAATAGGCCATGAAACTTGAAAGTATAAAATATAGGTGTGATTAATTCTTTCCCGCAACATATTGTCTTTAGACTATACACTTGAGTGGGAATGAATCTTCTAATTTGTATCAAATTTCTCTGTTCATAGGTATTCACAAATATTGATTGGTCATGTGAAATTTACGCAATTTTCTCTAGTTAAGTGAAGGCAAGATGAAAATATAGTACATGTATGGTTGAGTTAAATTTGGTAATTTTCCTAAGCGAATGACATTTTATATGAACAGAAAAATATTTCTACATTTACTGCAGATAAGTTATCTATATTTACTCTCAAAATGACGTCGTTTTGGTGTTGAAATATTAAAAAATTATAATTAATAACACTATTATAATCCTGAAATAAATTAAAATTACGAAAACACTTTGATTTCTGCCCCAATACGACATCGTTTTGGACTCAAAACAGATAACTTATCTGCATTTACTGGGGTTGAATCCTACTGAGAGGTCCACTAGAGATCAGAAATTGTTGAAGAAAGAACAAGATGTTTCTTTTGTTCTTTCCGGGCGATCGAAAAAGAAAGAAATGGTTAATATATTCAAGATAATTACGTGTTTACAAAATATCGTCTCAATTCATCCTATTTCATCAAATCGTGATATGGTTCCGAAGGATAAACTGGACGGTTCCAATAAGATTTCATTCTTGAACAAAAATCCGATAGACTTATTGGAGGGGTTCCATTGGCGTGCATCGAGTGGGAATTGAACCTACGAATTTGCCAATTATGTGGAAAAAATGAACTCTTATATGAATTAGATTACGATGATGAAAAATGTTTAGAAATCAAACAGCCAAACAACAATATATAGATATGTGATCGATTCAATTGCAAACTTATTAACATCCATCATTTTCTTCTTCTTTCTTTCCACTTATGGAAGGGATCATTATAATCCAAATAAACTTGAATGATTATAATTTATGTGAGGATACACACCCACAATCATCCATCCACCAAGAACTACATCATATACTTCTACATCTCTTGTTAACCCTAGTGAACTCGAACATTGATTGGAAGAAAGACTCTACCTCCTCATGCCTCACTACATAGTTGAACTCAGTCGATGATGAACTTTTCATGTGTGATGAAAATGGTGACACTTGCCTTCTTTTCTTTCTTGGGGTTGGTGGGCAATTTTGAACGACAGGAATCTGATTACCTGAACATGTAGGGGTTTTGCACTCTTCTAAATCCTCCATTACCTCTTGTGCTTCACTCAGCTTTATCTTAGCATATACTTCTTCTCCTCCTCCTTGTTTTGGAACAATTGATTCTTCCATTTGTGGAGGAACTTGATGCTCTGTTGTCCCTGTAGACATGGAGTTTCAATAAGAAAAAAAAATGTTTATGTGTAAGCAATATAACCAACCAATGCGCTAGATCTTCAAAAAGAAAGAGAACTAGTACTTGAAAATTGTTACCTTTTGCTATTAATTTGTACCCTATTGCCTTTCTTGTTCAGAGACTTTTTCTCTCAACCTTTTTGCTTCAAGCTCGAAACTTGAAAGAGTGTCAGTGCCGTGCGGTTATAGTTGCCAACGACAGCACCATGTGAGAACAAGTCTCTCGATCCTATTTGTGTAAGAACGTTTTGGATTCATTTGGGTAGCTAGACTTATAGGCTTCAATTCAGACTATTTAGTTTGTAACTTTGTAATAATCGTAAATTTTATATAATTCTTGTTCCTAATGATTTCATTAATGAATAACATCTAATTCATTAGCTGAATAAGCTATGCGTTGTTTGAATTTGTTATTTTCTGGCCATATATACCAACAACAGCAATATAAGTTTTTTTTTTTTTTTTTAAGAATATAAAATATTCTCAAAATTTTTAAATATGAAACTAATATTAATTTGATCATGAATTTTTAATTGTCAATAAGTAATTCCAATGAGCTTTGAATCACTTATCCGCTAATATAATATTTTGATAATATGTATTTATTGAGATACATGTGTACTTTTTTTAAAAAAAATATTTCAATGCATGCTTTTAAAATTTTTGAAAGCGGTACTCCTTTTGGTCAATATATATATATATCACAAAAAATTTAAATGGTGTGAATATATTATTGTGAAATGACTCACGAATGGAATTTTAAAAAAATAAATAAAGTTTATTATGTTTTGTGAGCTACTTGTTTATTTTTGATTTTAAAATCTAATTACTTTTTACTTTGTTTTTTTTTATAGACACTTTTTACTTTGTTTTTTTTATTACAAATGAGTATAAGCAAATGAATCGAATCATACTATTGAATGAGCACTACCTGCTAGGGGTGTTCGCAGTCTGGATTAGATCGGTTTTGGAAGCAAAAATCATCTGATCCAATCCCTTCCGTTTGATCATGTAATCATCCATTCGGTTTGAATTTTTTTTCAAATCTGATCCGATCGAATCCAATTTTTTTTGGTTTAGATTGGATTAGTTTTCGATTTTTTGAAAATTTTAAAATTTGTTTCATGATTATTGTGCAAATAACATCTTTTGTATATATTGGCTTTATAAAAGAAAATTTGAAATACAAAAGCATTAGTAAACGATAATATAGTTTTTTTTAGGGAATGAGATATGAAGCTCTACATAGATGAAATTTTGTTGATAAGATGTGATTAGATTTTTTCTTGAGTTTAGTTGATGGGTTGATGGGTCTTGCGTTTAAAAATTTTTGGGTTATGATTGGAGAAAGGCTTAAGTAAGTAGAGATGAATTAATATATTGGATCGATTTAGATTGGATTGGTTTTCATCAACCAATCCGAAAACCGATCCAATCCAATTAAAATTTGCGGTTTTTTTTTTCGGTTTTTGGTTTTTCGGTTTTCAGTTTATTCGGTTATCGATTTTTCGATTCGGTCACTGCGGTTTGAATCAGTTTGGATCGGTTGATGAACACCCCTACTACCTGGTATATATAGGAACCGGTTATACAGAATACAAGTGTCAAGTATTGGCGGGAATTGAATAACTAACATAATTGTATTTAGTTATATAACAAATTTATACAATGGCTGAGATTAAAATTACACGTGCATAAAATTCACATTTGATAGCTGATATATTGATCAATAGCCCCACTCAAGTTGGGATATGAATGTCTTTCATTCCCAACTTGGTTGAAAGAGTATGGAACTGAGTACAATGTAAAGCTTTAGTCAGTAAGTCAACTAGTTGGGTTGCAGATTGAAAGGGAAGAAGATGAACAAGGCCTTGATGAACTTTTTCCTGACAATGTGACAGTCTATATCAATATGTTTACTACGTTCATGGAATGCAGGGTTGTCACAAAAAACTAAGATAGGCTGTGATAGGGGAATAGACAAGTCTCTGAATAAGTATGATAACCACTGAAATTCACAAACCAGACTAAGGCTTCGATATTCAGCTTCAGAAGAGTTTCGAGAAACTGTGTTTTGCTTCTTGAATTTCCATGAAACTAGAGCTGGGCCTAGAAAAACATAGAAGCCAGTTATGGAGCGTCTAGTGTCTATACAACATGCCCAGTCTGAGTCAGAGAAAGCAGATGGATGAAGATTATTGTCAGATGGAAAAAAATAAGCCCTTACTAGGTGAATTTTTAATGTATCAAAGGACCCTAATTGCAGCTTTGTAGTGAGTATCCATTGAATTAGCCATAAATTGACTAAGATGTTGCACTGGAAATGATATGTCAGGTGTTGTGGTGGTGAGATAAAGCAACCTACCAACAAGCCTTCTGTAAGCTGCTGCATCATGAAAGGGGTTGCCTTGTTCTTTTTGTAATTTGAGAGAAGGGTCCATTGGTGTCATAGCTAGCTTGGCAGCAAGAAGACCTGCATCAAATAATAACTTTAGAGCATATTTTCGTTGGTTGAGAATGAAACCAGATTTCAAACGAGCAACCTCAAGTCCTAAGAAGAACCAAAGGGAACCTAGATCCCTTATTTTAAAAAAAATGATTTAGATGATGTTTAACACACTGAGTTTCATCTCCATTACTTCCAGTTAATACGATGTCATCGACATATATGAGTAAGGAAGTAAAAGAACCATTGTTTTTTCTTACCAACAATGAGTGGTCTTTGCTTCATATTGAACATAGCCCAAAAAGAAGAGTGAAGTAGTGGGTTTAGCATTCAATTGTCTACTATCTTGTTTAAGGCCATATAAAGAACGCTGCAGCTTGCAAACTTGGTTTGATTTTTCAGAGACGATGCCTAGGGGAAGCACCATGTATACATCTTCGTGTAAGTCTCCATGTAAAAAAGCATTGCTAACATCTAGTTGCTCTAATATTATGATTGTAGTAATTTTCACAACTGGGGAGAATGTATCAAGATAATCGATGCCTTCAACTTGATTGTAGCCTTTGGCTACTAATCTTTCCTTGTAGTGTTCTATTGAACCATCTGCCTTGTGTTTGATTTTATAAACCCATTTACATATAATAGGTGTGGTATCGAGAGGAAGATCAACAATGGACCATGTTTGGTTTTCTCTAGTGCTGTTATTTCAGCAAGCATGACTTTTCTCCAACATTCATGTTTGGATGCTTGGGATTATGACTTGGGTTCAGTGCAAGAAGTAACATTAAGACAGAAGAACACCGATTATAGGATAAAACATCAGAAAAGGGATAAGGAGTAGAAAAAATGGAACCTGAGACTGTACTGGTGTCAGAAGCAACCGATAGAGATATATAAAATTTCTGTAAATACTTGGGTGGAATATGAGGTCTGGTTGAACGTTTGAGATGGATATTCTGAGGTTGTTGAAGATTGACTTCTGGTATAGAATCTTGAGGAATGTTTAGGTTTGATGTTGTGGTAGCAATGGACTGAGAGGTTATTATCATAGTCAGGAACATGATCAGGGATATCTATATGTTCTAGAGTTGGATTATATGGTGAATTAGATGTAGGGGTAAAAGGAAAAAATTTTCTCGTAAAAGATAACATTTCTGGATAGTATAATATTACGATTTGAAAGATTAAACTAGATGTAACCTTTTGTACCTTGTTTATATCCAAGGAAAATAGTTTTCTGGGCTCGAGGATCAAATTTGGTTCGATGGCATTGAAGAGAAGTGGCATAGACAAGACAACCAAATACTCGTAGATGCATAAGAGTATGAGGTTTTCTATATAGCAGCTCATAAGGTGTTTTGTTATTGAGGTTTGGAGTGCATAAGAGATTGATTAGGTGGACAACATGATAAACTACATAACACCATAAGCTTATGGGTAGGTTAGCTTGAAGAAAGAGAACGAGCTACATTAAGAATCTGTTGATGTTTATGTTCTGCAACCCCATTTTGTTGTGGTGATTCAACGCAAGAATGTGAGTGCTCTATTCCTTTGGATCGATAGAAATCATGCATGAGAAATTCTATTCCATTATCACTTCTAATTGTTTTCTCAGAGGACTGAAATTGATTTTCTACATAGACAAAGAATACTTCAAATTTGTATGTGCTTCACTTTTGTGTTTCAAAAGGATAGCCTATGTGAACTTTGTGAAGTCATCTACAATGGTTAAAAAATAATGATGACCATGCATAAAGACAGATGAGAATGGACCCCAAATATCTGTATGTATTAATTGGAAAGGGGCAGTAATTTTAGATTTGCTAGACAAAAATGGTAATTTTCTTTGTTTAAAAAAAATGAAAGACATCACAAGGATCAATGTTATTACAAGAAACAAAAGGAAAAACTTGGAATATAGTCTTCATAATTGGCTGAGATGGGTGTCCAAGTCTTTGGTGCCATATCTTCGAAGAATCAGAAGACTCCTTATTGCAAGAGCTATCTTGGACAAGATCCTCATGTATCTGTTGCAGAATGTATAATCCATCGATTTGCTTAGCTAAACCAATCATCTGGTTAGTTGAAATCTGTTTAATGAGACACGTTATATCACGAAAGAGAACATAACAATGAGTGTCTTGTAAGAGCTTGGTAACTGATATTAAATTGACACGAAATGAAGGCACATGAAGAACATTCTTTAGAATTAAGAAATTTGACAAGTGTATTGTGCCAGAATGAGTAGTGATGATGTAGGTACATTGGGAAGGGTAATAAGTATAGGCTTTATAGGCTAGATGCACAAAAATTTGGAAGCTATGAGAGTGATGTGATCAATAGCTCCACTGTCCAATATCCAACGAGTTGAACAGATACTTGATGGTGTGCTATCAAGGTTAAAGGCAGAAGTTTGCACCATATTTGTTGAATGGTTTTTCTTTGAACATTGTAAGAGTTTCAGTAGCTCTTGATATTGTTCCTTTGAGAAACTAAGATTTGTATTAGGTTCTTGTTTGTCAACTATGTCATGGAATTCATCATTAGAATCTCGAGAAGCAAAGTTTGTTGTATGTGGTTTCTTGGATTTGTATCTAGGTGGGAATCCATGTTTGAGGTAGCAAGTCTTAATCGTGTGGTTGGTTCGTTTGCAATATATGCAAAACTTGCTTCCACGCCCCTCTCCCATAGCTGGGGCGAATTTGTTAGGATGATTGAAACTGATTATTGGGCTTTTGTTGTTCAGTGAAATTAATGAAAGATTATGGCTCGTTGACTCCACTGATTATGTAACATCCCCGTCTCGAGCCGGTTCAATTAACATACATATGATACAAACAGAAACAGCGGAAGACTTAACTTACGAAAATACTAGCTAACTTTTTTTTTTTTTTCATTAATCTTCATTCACATGACATATCACATTGCATACTTCTTCTAATTTAATTCTTATTGGACGGAGACGAAAATCGGACAGAGTAACCTCTGTAAATCGGACAACTGGGGATTTGCAAATCCCACTCTCAAGGTATCCTGATAGACAATTTCTACAGTATGTACTTTCAGACATACCAGATATCCATATAGGATCATATACCCATCCATGGGCGCATGCATAACTTGGCTTCGTGCCACTATGTCTAACAGCATGCAATCCAACACATAAACATAAACTGAATACTACATCATCATATCAACATGCCTGAATACTCAAATGTACATGCATCCAACTGAAAGACATGTACAAAACATATACAAAATAAAGGATCAGACATCATGGTAACCAAATGAATAGAACACCATACAACAGTACATGTTCTCCAAAAATAATATTTATAATAAATCGTAGCCTCCGGCTACCCAGAACTCCATATCCTTATACTAGTACCTCTAGCCACGGGTAGTGTCCTTGTACCATGATGGCTCTTCAATTATCTGTGTTCCTGAAATCATATCCCCAAACGGGGTTAGAGACGAATCTCTAGTAAGCTCCAGGTTTATAGAGAACTCTCCATACCCTAGGCTCACTTCCTGCATGACAGGCAAATACATAATATACAAAATATCATATAAGCAAATATCATAGCTGAACATATCTCATATAACATATCATGTAATCCAATATCATAACTAAACCAAGCATATACACAAATCTTATCAGAGACGTACGCAGTCATTCCCAAGGGATGACCCCAAGCGGAAATCAACGCACGTTACAAATATCTTTTACAAAAATCATCAGAATACTCACATCAGAACAAAACATGTTATCTCAGAGACGTACACAATCATTCCCAAGGGATGACCCCAAGCGGAAATCAACGTACGTAACAAATATCCTTTACAAAACATTACAATAATCAAATCAGAACAAAACAAATCATATCAGAGATGTACATAGTAATTCTCAAGGAATGACCCCTATAACACCTCACAAATTTAAATTAAGTATTTAAGCCATTAAGTGTGTAATCAAGCGATGGATTAGTGAAAATCCTAAAGATTAGGCCAAAATACAAAGAAAGGGCAAAACGGTAATTAGCAAACACGCAACCCTAGGAAGATAAAAATTGAGTAGAAGGTATCATATGGTAAAAATAACCCTGGAAATGGGTTCAGAACGAAAAATTGAGTGGATAGGCAAGTTTCAGAAAAATCAGTGAATAGTGTTTTTCGCGGGTAAAAATATCGCGTTACGATTGCACCGTAAAACGTGCCAGTTGAATTTTGAGCTCTAGGTTTCAAATATGAGTTATAAATGGTCTAATGAGTTAGGAAATATGATTGTTGATGAAATTTGATGAAAGTAAGTCATTTTGGGGAAGCGTGCCAACGGCGCGCGCGATAGCTTAAAAACAGTGTTTTCTCCGAACGAATGGAGGACTCTGAATTCATCTGATCAAGCCTAATTAAAGTGGAATAGTTAATGTTAAAAATTAGAGTTTCTAAATAGGCTTTGAATTTACGGACGTTTAGTGAGAGTTTTGACGCGTTTTGAATCGCGTGAGGTGGCGTGGGACCCACCCCACTTGAAAGTCACTTAAACATCTCTTCACTCCACTATTCATCATCACTCTCAATCTCTTCTCTCTCCCCAAACCCGAGCTTCAGCCCCTCCCCCTTCATCATTGTGCAAATTTTTCTTCTCTCCATTAACCACTCAAATCCTAACCAAATCCAACAAAGTTTAACTTGAAATTTGTTGAAAATTGTCTTCCAAAGCCATTGGTGGCCTTGTTGAGCCGTGAAAGTGATAGGATTTTGAGATCTTCCCCCTCAAAGACCGCGGCTCACATTGGAGTTTTAGGGTTCATGGAGTTTTCAAATGCTCCAATGGTGGAGTATACTTAGGAGGAGTCATTTGCCTTGCATTTGGGTGAGTTATTTCAACACTTCATTGGTTAATTCTTGTGATTGAGTTTTGAAAACCTAAGCTTTGAATTGACGAATTGTGATGTTAGAGAGCTCAATTTGAAAATGTGTATTAGATGATAATGTGTTAGAATGATGTATTAAAGCTAGAAATGCGATGAAATTTATTGGTGAAAATTGATGAATTTAACTTAGAAAAATTGATGATCATGACTTTGGACTTTTGAATTTTGGTGTTGAGACTTTGTATGATGAATTGTGGCATGATGGTGTGATGATATAATAGGTTGTGTGAAGGTTGGAATGATTAAAATTGAATGGAAATTCCTTGGAATGTCATAGGGCAAAATTCGAACCTTTGAGGAAAAATTGAGGAATTGATGTTGAAAAATGAATTGGATGATGATTTGTGTAGTTATATGGTGCTTAGATGGGTTGTGTTGTGGTTGGAAAGTGTTTGAATCAATGGGAAAAATGAATTGTGTTTAGAGACCTAAATGAGCCTAGAGTGAAATATTTCGCAAAACGATGTGTAAATGTCGTAAAACGGAAAAACGACGATTGAACTAGCCTCTAAGCAACCTAAGGAAGTGTTATAAAATGATAAAGAAAATTTAGAAAAATAAATCCCCAAATAACACCTAGATGGCCGAACCTTCAAGGGAAAAAGGGGGGGATTTTGCGGTTTTCGCATTCTGATGTAATTCGACGCGAAAATGACGAATCGGCACTTGAATTGGCCTATTGACAACCTAATGAGGCGTAACAAAATGAGAAAGAAAATTTAGAAAAATAAATCTCAAATTAACACTTGAATGGCCGAACCATCAAGGGAGGATGGGGAGGATTTTGTGATTTTGCGTTTTGATGCTATTTGACGCGTACTGATGGATGTATGCAATTGTATAGGTTGCCGTACGCTGACTTGAACCCCGAAACTTGAATCTGGGAGTTTTCCTTGGTCCTGGACCAAGTGGATTGAGGTATGTAATTGGTTCAATGCATGTATAATTGTAAATTAGCATGTATTGTTTGAATTATAAGAGATTGGGAATGTCCTATGTGTAGGCATTCTGCTGTGTACCAAGTTGAGGGATAAGCTGTTGCGGAGCTTGTGAAAACAATATTTGAGGTAACCTCTTGGTACTGGGGCTTGTTCCCCTGTTCTGTTCCACCTTGCCAGTTGATGGCAACGGTAGGAAGTGTGTATAAGTAGTATAGAACACATGAGCATGCATGCATTATTACAATGGGTACTTTGTACCGAGTCTCTGGCCAGTAGACAGTTTTATTAGCCTTCGGGCAGTTTCGGACTTCCGCTGGATAGGTCTCCAGGAGGGAGTTCCAGTTGACCGTGTGTCATGGTGTGTGATCCGGGTAGGAGCACACTAGGAATGTCTTTGGCGTTTTGGATGGTTGGGGCATCATGGTTGTGGTTTCTTTGAACGCACCATGGATGATACCCATAGGCTTATATATGCCCAGGGCGTACGTGGAATTGGGGTTACCATCCCGTATCGTCGTAGTTTGTATCTTTATATTCCCCATTTATCTAAATCCCTTGCTATATCCCGTTTTCAAAGTGGTTGTTTTATTCTATTGATATGCATCGAAGTGAACCATTGGGTGGAGTTTTCTCCAGAACCTCTTGGTTACTGAGATATATTCGTATATCTCACCCCGTCTCGGGGCATTTATTTCAGGAGGTAGCAGTGGAGCCGGAGCAGCGGGCAAGAGGCCCGCAGAGTGAGCAGTGAAGTGCTTCATATTTTGCATTTTGTTGGCCGTGTGGCCTCGGCTAGACTTAGGGCATGAACATCTCATATGTATGTGGTATGAGCTTCATTAACATATTTGTTCATGCCATTTTGCCTAAGTCTAGTAGTTATGTATTTGGTTATGTTGTTATTTGAATTTAAGTTGTACTATTGGAAGAATGTAAGTTAAAGTTAAAGTTTCAAGTTGTAAGTTGTAAAACAATATTGTAATCGTATTTGATGCATGACTATTTATGATGGAAGGGTCTTAGGCCTATTTCAGGGTATGATTACATGTATGATGAAAATATGCATGAAAAAGGTGTTAGTGATTGCAACTACTTAAGGATGATTAATATGAACTATATGCCTAATAACTATAAACTGGATTAGGTTGTAAGTGCCCCAAGGCGTTGTTGGTCCTTG
Source organism: Gastrolobium bilobum (assembly GCF_033153095.1). Taxonomy (NCBI): domain Eukaryota; kingdom Viridiplantae; phylum Streptophyta; class Magnoliopsida; order Fabales; family Fabaceae; genus Gastrolobium; species Gastrolobium bilobum. The sequence continues at coordinate 114,135 of NW_026896200.1, forward strand.
TGTGTTCCACCCATTGGATTATTACTGTATTATCATGTGATTATTAGGTACATTTGAGGTTTAAATGATCTTTTACAAATTTGGGATTATTGGAAAAACAAAAGAAACTCTGGCGAATTTTCTGTAGAATTGGCAGATTTTTGGCGAACTTCGGGAGAGCATATCTCCCTTCATAGAGGTACAATAGAGACGTGCCATACTCCATTTTGAAGGTTGAGATGTCCTCTATCTTGTGTCAAAAATTGGGGGAAATCTGGGTTGATCTTCGGCCTGAAAAAAATGGAGAAACGCGGACTGCTCATGTGCCACTGCATCTGAGGCAGTTCTGGACCTGATTTGGGAAATTAATTTCCACTTCGTTTCTCAGTCAAATTAAGCGTGAGATATATCAAAATGAATTTTGAGATGTCTAGTTTGTAGGATACAAATTTGAGAGCAAATGGATGAGTGGATTGAGTGCAGTAATTCGAGTAATGTGAGTGGTTTGGAGCTGTTTTTGGGGTTGGTTGGCTATTTGCTTATCCAACTTCAAACGGTGATAACCGGAGCAAATGAGCTCCGAATTGAGTGTGTGATAGCTTGTTAAAAAGGGAATCAAGTAAGACAAAGATATAATCTGAGAAGAAGGTTTGATTGAGAGCGGTGTGTTCGCAAAAAAATTAAGAGTGAAACATGTTCGAATAGGTAAAAACGTAAAGTTTGGAAATTGGCTAAGTGGGTTTATGGGAACCCCTTAGTAACTTATAATAAGTAATGTACGTTATAAAAATAGTTTAAATAAGTCTTCCGCAAGAGTTTACAGTTACAGTCACAGCTTTTAATTATTACGCCTTTTTATGTTTTAAATGCTCGCGTAATAATCGGAAAAAGTTTATTCGCATTTTTATAAATGAATTGCTGTGATTGTAACTGCGCTTAATATCATAATTAATGTTAACAATACCGGTGTACAACGGGCTATTACAGACCCCAAATGAAAATCAACGTACGTGTTCCCAAGGGAGGACCCCAAGCGGAACCAGAACATTTCGGAGGCGTACGCAGTCATTCCCAAGGGGGGACCCCAAGCGGAAATCAAGGCACGTGTTCCCAAGGGAGGACCCCAAGCGGAACCAGAACATTTCGGAGGTGTACACAGTCATTCACAAAGGAGGACCCCAAGCGGAAATCAATGCACGTGTTCCCAAGGGAGGACTCCAAGCGGAACCAGAACATATCAGAGGCGTACGCAGTCATTTCCAAGGGAGGACCCCAAGCGAAAATCAACGCACGTGTTCCCAAGGGAGGACCCCAAGCGGAACCAGAACATATTAGAGGCGTACGCAGTCATTCCCAAGGGAGGACCCCAAGCGGAACCATAACATATTAGAGGCGTACACTGTCAATCTCAGGGGAACCCAAGAAGACATCTGTGTACCATACAATCCATGGCCAAAGATCAATACATAAATCATATCATAACAAGTCATATAACAAATGTGTACACAGTCAATCCCAGGGGAGGACCCCAAGTGGGAATCAGTGTACGTGTTCCCAAGGGTGGACCCCAAGCGGAACTCAACAAAACATATCATATTAACACATATCAAAGTAAACACATCAGAACAAAACATATCATATTATCATATAGCTCTATATGAATGCATCTATATCATATATCTCATACATATCATACAACCTAACCACAATCCGTACTCTATGGCAGAACACAAAGTAGGAGCGAACCTCATAAACATAGAGCTTACCTCTTGGAGCTTTACAATTTGCTTACTTGAAGAACAAGCTACTTGTCTTGCTCCACGAGAATCCAAACGTTCACAATCCCTAGGCACATCTAGAGAAGGAATTCACACAAATATCAATAAAATGGTTCAAAGTCAAGTAGTTAACCAGACACACCATTTATTGATTTTATCTTTTACTTATCAAATATTTCTTAACTATTCATACATACGGTACTGTTCACCTCTACAGTACTATTCATGTATACGTCACTAGTCATGTATACGGTACTATTCATATACTTCACTATTCAAAAATACGGTATCTCAAATTTTTCCGAATACATTTTCACCGTTAAAATCCTCATCTAAACATTTTTCTCATCATGAGATAAGCCTCAATCAAGCTCTAACATGCTCAATCAAGCCAAACTTTAAAAATGAAAACCTAAATCAATCCTTCTCAAAACTCAAAGGAAACTAGGATTTCTTGACATAGACTTACATAGAATCACCCAATGAGTGGATTCTCAACCTCAAACGAGATCAAAACGCCTTCTTGGACCTTCAATCAACAAAGGGGCGCCAATTTCCCTTCCATTTTTCTCTCAATACAAGGCTTTTTGATAGATTATGGATTAAGGGTTGTGTTTGTCTCTCAATTCTAAGCAACTTTAGTTTTTACCTCACTTGATTTCATAAAGAAATGGAGAAGTTGGAATTTAAGCTCTCCAACAATGGCTACAGACGACGCACGGAGAAGAAGAGGAACGAGGCACGCGCGTGAGAAAAAAAAAAAAAGGAAATGAGGTTTCTGTTTGCAAACTTAAAGTATTTAAGTTAGTTTAATTGGGTAAAATCTTATCTATCTACGCACCTCCATTCACCACCAAACTTTGCACACTAGTCCATAATATTTTTATGGTAATATTTATAATTTTACTTTTTACTTTTGAGTAACTTTATTTACCCGCATTTTTACTCCTTAACTGTCATTTTAACTTGTTTTTCATCAAAGGTGACTTTATTTCTTTTTCCTTATAATTATCCTTTCATATTAAATCCATAATAAAAAGTGAGGGTCATTATAGATTACCTGTTTCGAATGTCTTTCCTGTTGAATAATGAGAGAAAAGACTTTGGTTACACAAGGTAAAGGATCTAGAAGCATCACCTGAGCTCGTACATGTTCAAACTGACTGTTCAATCCCTTTAAGAATTTCATAACACAATCTCTTTCATAAACACTCTTGATTTGCATTGCAGCATTGCATGTGCACGATGGTAACACTGTTGGAGGCTCTTAAGTTTATCCCATAGAATCTTTAGCTGAGCGGAATAGTCAAAGACAGACTTATCTCCCTGATGAAGTTTGAAGATCTTATCTTGAAGATCTGAAATTCTGAAGACATCTATTTGAGCAAATCTGTCTTGAAGGTTCTTCCATACGTTGTTTGCTTTATCCATCCACAGAACTGATTGAGCGATTGATTCTGTGATGGATCTATGTAATCAAGAAACCACCATTGTATTACATCTCTCCCAATTTCCAAAGAGAGGATCATCTACATTCGGTTATGTGATATCTCCATTTACAAATCCAATCTTGTTCTTAAAGAGCAAGGCCATGTGCATTGATATCTGCCAAGTGTGAAAATTCTTTCCATTCATTGGTGGGGGTACTACACCAACAAGGACTTTCATTAGGATGAAGAAAATAGGATTGGAAAGAGAATTAGGATTTTCTCGTTGATATGCCATGGTTGAAGAAAGAAATTCTTGCTGAGAAAATTCACAGAGAAAAGGAGAAAAAAAGATTTGGATACCAGAGCTCTGATACAATATCACAAATGAGTATAAGCAAACGAATCAAATTATATTATTGAATGAGTACTAACTGGTATATATAGGAACTAGTTATATAAAATACAAGTGTCAAGTATAGGCGGGAATTGAATAACTAATATAACTGCATTTAGTTACATAACAAACTTATACAGTAGTTGAGATTAAAACTACACGTGCATAAAATACACAGTTGATAGTTGATATATTGATTAATACTTTTCCTTCTTGAATCTGAATTGATCATCAAGCATTCATACCAAATAACATTGTTGATTATATAAAATCAAGAAGAAACCTTAAATATAACTTAAATTTAACTTCCGATTTTGCACAACCATATAAAACTCTGTTATATAAACTCATAAATTTTTTTTCTATAATTTCTTCTAACAATCGAGACTTAGTAATTAGGAGAAATTAAACTTATATATATATATATATATATATATATATATATATTTTTACCTACTCAATAAAAAAAAAAGAATAGAACAGTTTAATTTTACTAAAGAAAGAATACCGTTAAGAAATAAAGTATACAACTTTTACTAAGAGAAACTCAAATTATAATTACTTTCACACACTTGAATTTTACAAAGACTATTTTGAATTACACACTCTCACTTTAATTATTTTCTCAAGCTCACTTTCACTTTACACTTCTTTCTTTTTCTCTTTCTTCTTCCTCACTTATTGCTTTTTCTCACTTGTGGTATCTAACCAAGACTCTTGCTCTTATTTATACTTGCCTAGTGAGGTATCTAGAATATTCTTTGTTTCTTTATTTAATACATGAAAATTTTTAAAGAGGGAAGGAGATACTAAGTAAGGATATTTCTAGAGAAAGGGAGACAAATCTAATGATGGAAGGATATGAAAATAATAGAGATTTCTATAAAGAAGGAGAGAGTTCTAGTCATTGCTTTTTCTTTTATATATATGGGAATTAAACCCATAATCTAATACAACTTATCCAAACCCCTCATCATTAGATCAATCCTAGTGGCTTAGTCATTGCTATTTTTTTTTTGTAAAACAGAGGGCCTTAGCCCACCAAAAAAAAAAAAAAAACCATTGAACAACTAACGTACGAGGTCTGCTCACAGCAGCAAGGTCAACCAGAAATAACAGTTGAATTCCAGGATGAGGCTCTCCGCTAACAAAATAATCTATATCCAGGAACAACAGTTGAATTGACTTTTTTCTTAGTCGTTGCTCTCTTTAATAAATACTTATATTCACAAAGAAAATATAACTTTATTATTAACTTTAAGTATTATTATTGTTTTTTATTAAAATATGTAATAGTTTTTAATATTTAAAAATTAATTCATAAGTTAATATCTATACCATATTGTCTCTCTTTATTAAACTCTTCTTGGTTAAAATTATAATATACACCATTCATCTTTTTCATTAAAATTAATAATTTTAAATTATTAAAATATTCTTAATACTAAATTATTTGATAAAAAAATCAATGTTTTGTTCAAATAAAATTTGGATGTTGATATGAAAATTAGGAACATTATTAGAAAATCAAATATCAGCGACAAAGTTTTTAATGGATTTAACTCCATCAAAAATTGTGACGGAAACAAAGATGAAGGTTGAATTAATGGACTTACCACAATGTGTAAAACCCTAAATATCACAATAAAATAATAATAATAATAATAGTAATAATAATAATATAAATTAATTATAAATTACGATAAACGATATTCCAATCCATTTCATATGGGAATATTTTCTTTAATAATTATTAAGTAAATAATGTTTTACTATAACCAAATTAATTTTTACCATTGACATGGAAATAATTTTCCTATAAATAAAGGTTAAATGAACCATTAGTCATTGCTTCTAGGGGTGTTTGTGGTCTAGATTGGATCGATTTTAAAGCAAAAATTATCCGATTCAATTTAGATTTTTTTTAAAAATTCAATTTTATTCAATTTGGATTAGATCGGTTTTCGATTGTTCAAAAATCCTAAAATTTTAGTCATACAAATCACTAACTATATCAAATTAAAGCCATTCAAAATTACAAATCACTGAAAAATTCAAGTCTTCAAACTAAAATAAGTCTTAAAACTCACAAAGAGTTAATATATATTAATAGATAATAAAAACTAATACAAGATAATTTGCTATCAGTAACATCCAAGATTCCAAGTCTACAAAACAACAAGATCCCAAGTCATCATATTTTGAAATAATAAATACATAATACATTGGATCGGTTTGGATTGAATCGGTTTTCACCATTCGAATCAAATCCGATCCAATCCAATTAAAATATGCAAAAAAAATTTGGTTTTTCGGTTAACTCGATTATCAGTTTTTCGGTTTAGTTGCAGCTATTTGAATCGGTTGATGAACACCCTAATTGCTTCAAATTTAAGAGAAATCAATGAGATGAGGGTCTTGGGAGATTTAGAGAAAACTGTATAAATAAAGAGAGACAAAAGAAAGAAATTTTAAAGTGAAGAAACTAGATAATAAGGAAAGATAAAATTAAAATACTAAGGGTGAGGCGGAGGATAACTTCTTTCTTCTAAAATATAAACTCCATGCAAGTGTTATTTTGTTATTTAGTTAACTTTTTCTCTTATTCCCTAACCGATCCCGATGGAATACAATGTTCCAATTTATTTTGTTTTTTATTTCAGTAATTTATATTTTAGAAATTATATTTTTATAATTTATATTTTGACAATTTATATTACAATAATTTACATTTTTGCAATTTATAATTATATATATAAATATTTACTGATTTATAATTTAGCAATTTATATTTCGGTAATTTACTTTTCTGCAATTGATGTTGTTTCATACTATAAATTATATAGATGTTGTATGTATGCAAGAAGAAGTCTACATTTTTATTTAGTTATGAAGTTCTGTATTAGATCATAATTATATTTTGGTTACATTATTTGTATTTTGTAATGATTATTTAATACTCTATGTTGGTTTAATTATTTGTACTTTGATATTCTTGAATAAAGTCAATTTTAGTAAGACTTATATTCCAAGCTTTCTATATAATATACGTATATAATTAGAGTTCAAAATATGTAGGTCACATTCTTTATTAATAATCGAAGTATGTTACACAGTGTCACCTACGTAAAATTATGTAAATGAAATTTTCGTCTATAAATTTGCCAACAAATATTGGCTATCGAATGCATTGTTTTGATATACTTTGTTCACACGAATCTTTAGACGAAACATGATGGTTGAAAACATGACCATGCTTCTTCAACAACGTTAGTTTCGTGGAATATATTGACGAGTGATATCATGGGTGGATAAGTGGATTATAGATGGCCCAAATTATTTTATAAGTTTTGACTTCTATTTCAATGATCATTAGATGGTCTAAACACACGTTCTACTCTTCTTGTGCAACCCTTTGTTTCGAACTTGCATTAGAGTTTCTATTCTCACTCTCCTTCATTCTTCATTCTTGCTATCCAAATTTGCACAAGTGTGTCACCACTGAAACTTGCATCTTCAATCATTGTCATTTTCGTATCTTTATGCTAGAGGCATGACATTTGTAAAATCAATCTTGAAGGACGACAGACCATGCTTCATCTATTGTGATTTGCTTTGATTTTGGGAGAATTCATATCATCAATGTTTAGTGAGTATCAATTTTACCATCGGTTTGAAATAATTTGTCATGCAAAGAACCTTTATCGTCATAATCCTTCTCTGTCAGAATAGAATTGGGAGAATGTCCAATGGAATTTGACGAGTGTTTTGTCATTGCTAGTTGTGACGACAAATTTCTTATCATAGAAAAATTCTTTCCCATGTGAAGTCTTCGACGGACTTGTTGTGGTGGAAAAGTTTGTTGAAGATCATAATTTCAATGGAATTATGTTACGTACACCTATTTTGGAAGAAAATAAGGAATTTGAGTTCAACTGAGGAAACTTTGTCTCAAGCACACAAGTGCAATAAAAAAGCTAATTCTTCTTTTTTATGCAAATACTTCAAGGTTTAAATAGATAATACAAGCCAATGACTTACCTAAAATTCATAAATTTTGAATGCAAGATGGAGTCTTAAAACTCTTAAATTAAGGACTAAGTATGAATTTAATGTCTATAATTTGTTAATAGTGAAATACTGAGATGAATTATTATTAAGTTATTTTTTTATGATAAATTTAGTTAATGTTTATGTTTATTTTGGTGTTTTAGATAATTGGGAAGATTTGGAGCTACAAATATCATGATTGCTGCAAAAAAAGAAAAAATCTCAAAAGTGTACTTGAGCGCCCCAAAAGGAAAGCCCAATCTTAATTCCTAGGTGCTAGCGAGTTTATAAATATTACCTTCATGACTTTATAGGAGAGCTTTTTTGGACCAAGAGAGAATTTTTCACCAAGGGAGATCAAGCTGTGATTCATAGAGATTCATCCCGCCTTTATTGCGATGAAGTTTTGGGAAGTCTTTATGATTTCTTTTGTCTTTATTTTTTCTATGAGTAGCTAATTTTCTTTGTAGTTAGGGTGACATGGAACCCAATTGAATCTTTATATTCCTGAATCAATCTTTAATGCAATTTTCCCTTTTTATTTTGAATAAATTTGCTTGTTCTTCATGCTTCTATGAGTCAATCCTCTTGTAGTTTGATATGAGGTTCATGTATAACAATAGAGATATTGGTAGATGAATGGGGGTTGGTAAATTCATTATTGATTTGTATGAATCTAGGGATAGACATATGAATCATGCAATGCTTATACCATTTTTATTATTCTTGATTTTAATGCTTAAATCCTTTTTGAGAAACACCAAGGAATTAGGATACTCTTGAGGGATTGAAGGAGTAAAGTGTTAGAAAACCAAGGGATTGAGTTTTATTAAATTAGATTAACTAATTGACAATATAAAAAGGGAGATTAATTAAGGTTTAATTCAGAACATAAAAGGGAGATTGTGGGAGATTGAATCCCTAACTATGCTTTTCTTGATTGGCTGAATCTTTGATTTTGTATTTTGTTCTTGTTTTTATTTTAATTATTAATTAATTTTAAATCAAATCTCTCATTCGAATTGTCCAACTTAAGAAAAAATAATGAACTAGTGTTTGAAACACTAATCCTCGTGGGAAGATACTCTACTCATTTCTTTATTACTTGTGTGATCGGTGCACTTGTCGTGCGAGAACAACTAACCATAAAAGTAACTACCTGCTAACACTAAATAGGCTCCACTAACAATTATGACATATCTTTTAGCAAAGTTGAAATTCAAATAACAAAACAAACAAATAATTATCAACTAATTGAAAACAATAGCAATATTCTAGTAGACTTGGTCATATAGATTGTAATAATTCTCCACCCCTCAAAATTACTCTCATTCTCAAGAGTTAGATCACATAATTGCATCTTCTTTCAATTTCATGTTCGTATGTTCACTACTTCCCTCAATCATGGCATAGATTAAAAACAACTTCTTACATCTATGGGCTAAAACACAAGTATCATTATAGTGAAAACTCAGTCTTTTTTGCCTTTGATTTTCTTCAAATGCCAATCGGTGACTAGGCTGTGGAGTATCCCATTTCGGGTTCAAGTGAAAATTGTTCATAAGATAGCATAATAAAGGGTTGGAAGATAATAATTTAGGTTTTGTTTGGTGGAGAGAGAAAGAGATAAAGGTTTGGGTGTTGAAGCCATTGGAGACTCTAGAATGAAATGAAAGCAATGACAATGGGTGTTAGGTTGTGGTTTGATGGTTGGTACTAAAACATCTAGCTGATTGGAGAGTTGGGTGAACATCTCTGTAAGCTGAACGGGTAGTGCTTGAACTGTGTCTTCTAGTTTTCCTACTCATTTGTTCATGCTTGACTCTAATACCAAGCTGATACGTACACCTATTTTGGAAGAAAATTAGGGATTTGAGTTTAACTGAGGGAATCATGCCGAAAGCACACAAGTGCATTAAAAAAACTAATTCTTTTTTTTTTATCTTTTTTTATTCAAATACTTTAAATAGATAATGCAAGCCTACCATAAAAATAATTACCTAATGACAACTTTGACCTATCTTTTAGTAAAGTTGAAATTCAAATAACAAAACAAATAAAAAACTACCAACTAATTAAAAAACAACAACAATAGATTTAGTCAAATTGATTATAATAAATTGTCTTGCATATTATCGCGAAATCTCCATGGATAGAGTTGAAGTTTCTAATAGTGTAACCCTTTTAGAACACAATATAGTCGCTGTGATATCCTATAAAATGTTAGACAACTCATGTTGGATACCTTAAAAAATGGTTCGATATAGTATCAATTTCCAATAAAATGATGATACATTAAATTAAAATCAAATAAAAAAGTTCATTAATTAAATATGTATCCTCTACATGTGATTCACTTATATGCAAATAAGCGTTTGAATCTCCTGTGACTTTACATCTATTGCATAATTTTGTCGTGTAAAATTTATAGGAAAAAAGTTAATCCACTAGTAAGTTGATTGATTTAAAGAAACATATAAATTATTGAATATAATTAGCCTTTAAAGATCACATAAAAAAACCTATTAGTAAATATCGTAGATATTTTATGTATTTTATAAATATTTACATTTTTTTAGATGAAAAAATTATATCAGGGGAAGATATCTCCTTTAGGTTAGGAAAGACTACCAACCTCATTGAGGATTTATAGTGGGATTATATATTACTTATCAAGGGAAAAAATATTATCATTTAAAAGGACACAAGTTGTGTCCTTTTAGATAATTTACGCAAAGTATGACCGGTCATACTTTGTGTAAATCTGAAAAGCTTCTTTTTTCTCTCTCCTCAGTCACATCGCTGACGTGTAAAGTGAAAAAAAACTTTTCAGAATTACACAGAGGTCATACTCTGTGTAAGTCACTAAAAGGACATAACTTGTATCCGTTGAATCGAACGCAAACCACGACTAGCATGAGCGAAAGGTTTGACTAGATATACCAATCCTCGTTAACAATATTTGCATGTTTTAAGAGTTAAGGTAAAGTTCCACAACTTCAATTATACCACATATGATACACAATATCATAGAGAAAAGAGAGACACGAGGAGAAAACAAGAGAAAAATGATTTATTTCATTGATATCCTTCATTACATTCAACAATTTATATTTATAGGTTCTGTTCCATTACAAGCAGGGCACGTGGCCTCATCTCAATGGATCCAATGGTTAACTAACTAACCAACTAAAACTAACTAACTAACATAGTCATCCTTCTAAGCTGGTTAACTAAAACTAACTAACTAACAACAGCTCCTCTCTCCAGCGTTGGAATTATTAAGCTTGTAATCCGGATAAGCTGAGCGAAATGCTTCAGTTGGCTCCTTAGGTGGCATCCTCCGGAACTGTGTCGGACCATTGAACGAGAAGTTGCTTCTGAGATGTGCCATTAATCACTATCGAACGAGCAGCCAGAATTGATAGTGGTAGCTGAACAGGTTTATTATCCATACTCAGTGATGGAAGAGGAGTAACTGAAACAATCATATTCCCGCGAAAAGGTTTAAGGCAGGAAATGTGGAAAATAGGGTGAATTCTTGATGAGTCAGGAAGGTCCAATTTGTAAGAACCCGCACCGTTAATTAAGGAATTTAATTAATAAATTACGAGAAAATAGGAAATGATTCCATAATTGACCCTAATAATTATTATGAGGCTTTAATAATTATAGTAAGTGAGTAATAATGCTGAAAGTCGCCTTTCGGAAGAAAAGTGCAGATACCGATTCTGGTAGTCGGTATAAATGCGTGTCGAAAAAGTATCCCGGAAAATTAAAGTAAGTGCATGATAATCACTAGAATAATATGTAGGACTTTTAAAACGAGTTTCAAGTCCAAATAATGAGCATTGGTGCTAGAAACCGATACTGGCTTTGAAAAGAGTGTACCGGAAAGTTGCTCAGAAAAATATAAGAAAAATATGTTAATTCTTAGAAAATTATGTAGTTTCATAATCCAAAGTTTGGGATTAAAATGCTAAGCGTAGCAATTAAAGTTAATATTGTGTGTTTAATTGTTAAACCACTATATAAGCCTTAGTGGGCATTAAACCCTAGGCCATATTACATTCTCTACGTGAGTGAGTGAGGGTGGCTGATCAACTTGACTGCTCCTCGGGGTTTCTTCTCCATTTTGGGTCCAAGACACTTCCTTTCTTGATTTTCTTCACACTTTCACTTGGGAGACACTTGGTGAGGGTGAGAGCTAGCTTTGGGACTCCATTGCTGGTCTTTTCTGAGTTGAAAGAGCTGCTGTGTGTGAGGTTTTGAGGCTGACTTGGGTTGTTTGTTTGTGGGAGCCTTTGTTTTGGCATTGTGAGGTCCAAGAAGCTCCCTTTGTGTTGAAAGGTCCAAGCTTGTTGATCCATTTTCGTGCACCTTGTTGAGTCAGTCTTGAGGGGCTGATTGTGAGCTCCAAAGAGCAACCTCTTATTCTGTTTTGAGCTGGGGTATGTGTACCAACCTTTGGTCTTGAGTTTAATGCTTAAAAATGAAAGCTTGATGCATATTAAGGCTTAAAGCTGATAACTTGTTGTTGGGTAATGTTGAACACACCTAGAAATGCATGTTTAGGTGCTTAAAATCGTTAAAAACCCAACCTTGGAAGGATATCTTCACGAAATGCATTTTCTGCATTCTGTCGTGAAATATCCAGATATGTGCCTGATGAATATCCGGATACGTGATATCTGGATATGGGTTTTGAGTATCCCGATAATAGATATCCGGATATGGGATTCTGGATATCCGGATATGGTCCCGAGGAATATCCGGATATTCTGGGATTTCGTAGAACAGTAGCTGTGCTTTGTGTACAGTAGGCTATTGGGGGTTTGTGGACCCTAGATTGATGAAGCTGAACTTCTGTTTTAATTAAACTAAGTCAGAATCAAGTGATTAAGGACTTATGGCTTGGTATGGAGCCTTAAGACGTTAAACGTATGGAAAGGCGTTGTCTTAATATTGTATGCTTGTGGTGCATGTTGTTGATGTATTGTTGGTCCATAACAGATTGTGAATCTGCTGTGTTTGGACTTTGAGCTGTGGACTCTTGGCTTTTGGAGTTAGCTTGCAAGGTAAGCTTTCGTGTCCTCGGTTTAGCCATGTTGTGGTTCCACCATGTCCCATGGGGGTATGGTTTATGCATGCTGTGTACATGCTTTTGGATATTTGATATGTTGTTTCTGCTTATTTGTTAGCATGACTGAATATTGATGCTGATTATGTTTTATGCCTTTTATCATTATGTTGTTGTTGAGACTGATGTTGGGCATGTTGCCTTATTTGAGTGAGCATGGGGATTGTCCATGACACTCTCTGTTAGTACTTTTTAGATTGGAGTTGTATAAACTGTTAGATGATCCGGTCTACATTGTTGTAGTTCCGTGACTAGAGCCACATTCCTATTATCTATGTTATGAGGTATTTCAGTTAGCTGTTTTATTGCAATTACATACAGGCGATGTTTTATTACTTGATTATTAAGCAAGTTGGTAATGTTAATGGCATCATAATTGAAAAGAAAAAGTAATTCCACATTTTAATTAAGCGCAGCTTAATACGATATTATGATAACATTACCGGATATATACGGGGTGTTACACAATTGGTATGCAACTGTACTGATCTTCTTCTTAATCGCAAAAGGGCCATAGAAACACTTGCCAGCTTCTGATTCGAACGGTTAATAACTGACATCTGACGGTAAGGTTGTAACCTTACTAACACAAGATCACCCTCGGAAAGATCCAAATCACGACGATGGCGATCTGCTTGATTCTTCATCCGATTCTGGGCGCGCAGCAAATTAGCCTTTAAATCAGATAGCAGCTCATTCCTCTGACACAGAATTGTATCCAATGCTTCAATAGTCACTGAACCTCTAGGATAATGAGGTATGCTTGAAGGAGCCCGACCATAGAGTGCTTGGAATGGGGACATCCCAATGGCTGAATGAACAGAAGAATTGTAATGTAATTCGGCCCAGCATAGAAAAGTGGACCATTTGTGATGTTGTTCTAAACAGAAGGCGCGTAAATACTGCTCCAAATAACGGTTAGTCACTTCGGATTGGCCATCCGTTTGGGGGTGATAACTGGAGCTGGCCTTGAGTTTAGTACCACTCAATGAGAAAAGTCTTTTCCAAAACTTACTCATAAAGATTGGGTCTCGGTCTGAAAGCAGTGAATGAGGAAAACCATGTAGCTTAACTACATTTTCACAAAAATATTTAGCCACTGTAGCTGCTGTATACGAAGCAGGTAGTCTAATGAAATGAGCAAACTTGGATAGTCGATCCACCACTACCAAAATAGTAGCGAGCCCCAGCGAAACTGGTAAATTGGTTATGAAATCCAATGTAAGGTCTTCAAATACAGCCTCAGGAACGGGAAGTGGTTGTAATAATCCCAAAGGTGCGGAGGTGCTGGTTTTGATCTGCTGACATATAATACACTCTCTGACAAACTAAGTGACATCGCGGTGCATATGTTTCCAGTGGAAAGAGGCAGATAAGCGAAGGAAAGTTCTAAGGGTGCCAGCATGGCCACCTAAGGGGGTCGAATGGGCCTCCTCCATAAATTCAGATTTCAAAGGAGAGTCCAAGCTTAAGTATAATCTTCCTTGATGATAAACGACCCCATCTCTGCAAGTAAAAGAGGTATCAGCCAAAGAACCGTCATTAATTTTCTGCTGTAGTGAAAGTAACTCAGGATTTTGCAAATTTTCAGCCTTGATACGATCCAGAAGCTCAAATTGGGGTTCTGACATAAGAGCAAGTAAGGAACTCTTAGTGGCATCCTCAAATTGTCTTGATAAAGCATCTGCCACAACATTAGAAGAGCCAGGTTTGTATTCAATGGAAAATGAATAACCAAGGAGTTTGTGGACATATCTGTGTTGTTCTGGAGTTTGTATAGTCTGAGAAAGTAATTCTCTTATACTTTGATGATCGGTCCTGATTATGAAATGCCCACCAAGGAGGTAGTGTCGCCACTTCTTAACTGCCTCAGTGATGGCATACAATTCCCTCACATATGTAGATGAAGCTGCCATTCGAGGACCTAGTTTCTTGCTGAAAAACGATAGGGGCCTGCCATGTTGTATGAGAACTTCCCCTATACCACAGTTTGAAGCATCGGTTTCCACGATAAATACAACAGAAAAATCAGGTAAGCTCAATATAGGAGTGGAGCTCATTGTTGTTTTAAGATCATCGAAAGCTTTAGATGCTGCAGGGGACCAACACAATTTCTCGGACTTCAACAGCTCTGTAAGAGGCCAAGCCACATTTGCATATTGGTGGACAAATTTCCTCTAGTAACTGGTTAGCCCAAGAAATGCTCGTAACTGCTTAATATTCACAGGTTGGGGCCAATCAAGCATAGCTGCTACCTTTTGAGGATCAGCCTTGACACCTGCAGCATAAACTATGTGTCCCAAGTAAGAAATTTCATATTGTCCAAAGGCACATTTGCCAAGCTTAACAAAGAACACATGCTACTGCAAACAAGCTAGGACTGATTCCAAATGAATGGCATGCTCTTCAATAGTAGCACTGTAGACAAGGATGTCATCAAAGAAAACTATGACAAATTTCCTTAGAAATGGACGAAAAATCTGATTCATAGCCGATTGGAAGGTGGATGGAGCATTTGTTAATCCAAATGGCATTACAAGAAACTCATAATGTCCTTCATGACTTCGAAATGCTGTTTTATGGATGTCTTGAGGAAGCATACGTATTTGATGATATCCTGCTCTTAAGTCTAGCTTACTAAAAATGGTTGCTCCCAATAATTCATCCAAAAGTTCATCTATCGTTGGAATGGGAAAACGGTCAGGTATAGTGATGGCATTTAATGCCCTATAATCAATACACATCCGCCAATTGCCATCCTGTTTCTTTACTAATAGCACAGGTGATGAAAAGGAACTTCTACTGGTTTGGATCATGCCTGCTGACAAAAGATCCGATACTTGCTTCTCCAACTCAGATTTCTGGTGGTGTGGAAATCTGTAAGGCCGTACACTGACAAGTTTGGCACCTTCCACTAGGTGAATAGAGTGGTCCATCCCTCGAAAAGGTGGCAATGTATGAGGTGTTTAAAAAACCAATTGATATTCTTCAAGAACCTGCCATAAAACCTTAGCAAGTGTAGATTGGAGAGCCTTTAGTTCAGGAATTACCTTTACTCCAGCTTCTGACCCTGCTTGAGCTAGCAAAGTGCAGCAAGAAGCCTGAGATGTATGCATCCTGTCACTTGAATTTGAACAATCATCAACACCTTGTAACTTCACCATTTGAGTCTGCCAAACAAATTCCATGGATTGTACAACATAGTCATGAGTCACACGGCCAAGGCTACTCAACCAATTCATGCCCAACACAACACTCAACCCATGTAGGTCCAGAATCCATAAGTCAACTGGGAAAGAATGGTGGTGTATAACCAATTTAACTTCAGGACATTTCCATTCACATGATAGGAAATCACCATTCCCCATAAACACCTTCATGCCACGAGCTTGGATAGTTGGAATCCATAATGTAGTAGCCAATTCTCTACTAATAAAGTTGTGGGAGCTGCCTGAATCTACCAATACTCTCACCAATTGGTCAGAGATTCTTGCTTCCAGAATTAGAGCTCGAGGACTCAGAGATCCAGACAAAGCATGTAAAGTAGCTTCGACTGATTCACCTTGAATATTTGGTGTCCACACAATTTCTTCCTCAGCTTCTGGTGTCTCTTCTTCCATTTCTCCAAATAACAAAAGCATCTGCGATTTACATCACAAGTGTAACATAACCCAAGCTCTCTCTTCCTTGCAATTTCTTCAGGAGGAAGTCTCTTAATGGTTTTATGGAATGAAGAAGTATGAGAATTACTGTTTTGGCTAGTAGACCAGGCTGGTTTCTTGGGAGGAATAAGCAGTGAAGAACGTAACTGTTCGTGATGAGTGTCTATGGCATAGGCTAATTGCATAGCGTGATGTAAGGATTTGGGCCATTGTAATTGAATAGCTCCCCTTAAATCAGAATGTAAACCCGAGATAAAAAAAACTCATCAAGACATCATCAGTAAATCCAGGAACTTGATTCAACAAAATCTCAAATTCCTTAACATAATCACACAAAGATCCTGTTTGAGAGAGTTTAGAAAGAAAACCTCTCAGGTCCACAAACGCTGAAACCCCAAATCTCTAACGTACCGCTTTCGTGAACTCCTCCCACTGGTTGATAGTTCCTGTGTGAAACATCCATTAGAACCAAGGAGCTGCTTGTCCTTCCATCTTCAACCCTACTAACTGCACTTTCAGGTGAGGAGGAATTTGTTGCATGCTGAAGTAGAGCTCTGCTTTAAAAATCCAATTATTGGGATCTGACCCATGGAAAGATGGAATTTCCATCTTAACCGATTTCAAAAGCCGTTGATCAGGAGCTTCCTTATGGAAATTCTTGTTCGTCATCGAGGAGTGATTACTGGAACCCGCTGAGAACGATTGAGGTTAAGAATGAGTGATGAACTCCTTCAAACGTGCGTCCACCGCCATCATCGAATCCATTAACACATCCAGTTTCTGATTCAGATCCATACGTGTAGCTTGAATCTCCCGCTGAAATTCCGAGCGAAGATCATCAGCCATTTCTTGAATCTTCATAGTTACAGTGGTGTTCAAGATGAAAGCACCAAATGATACACAGTATCAGAGAGAACAAAGAGACACGAGGAGAAAACAAGAGAAAACTGATTTGTTTCATTGATATCCTTCATTACATTCAACAATTTGTATTTATAGGTTCTGTTCCATTACAAGCAGGGCACGTGGCCTCATCTTAATGGATCCAATGGTTAACTAACTAACCAACTAAAACTAACTAACTAACATAGACATCCTTCCAAGCTGGTGTTCTAGTTTTCCTCATTGACTTGTGTGTGCTTGTAACAACATACATAACTATATATTCATCCTCCACCTTATAAAAGAGGTGAGACAATTATAAAATTATGTAACATATCATTCCATTCTTAATTTAACTTTAATGTTATGAAACTCAGCCTGATCACCAATTACTACTTAGCCTGATTGACATTGATTCAATCTTTTAATATTTAATTATGATGCTTAAAAGTTTGGTTCATTGCTAAGTCAATTATTTCTTTTTGAGTTTAGTCATAAATTAGGATGTAATAATGTGATGTTATAACTGTAGGATTTAATTAGCTTAAAAAGGAATATATATATATATATATATATATATATATATATATATATATATATTAGAATATCTGGAAGATATGTTTATAAAAAAAATATCTAGAAGATATAATTTAATATTACAATTACATTTGAAGATAATTTAGAGTATCCCATAGGATCTCTTAGGAATTGTTTCTATTTTACTTATATTTCATGGTTTGTTTCCTTATTTAAAGGTCGCATATTTAGTATAAGGGAAAAGTGTGTGTCCTTTTAAAGGACACACACTTATATTCTTTTAAGAGAGATAAAAGAACAAATTATGGAGGAGAGAGAATGAAGAAAAATTTTTATAATTTAAAATTTAAAAAAACACACTAAATTCATCTAAAAGGACCCTCCTTTTAAATGACAAACACTAAACTCTTAGTATAAATAGCAATTAGTGCTTTATATTATATATTATTTCATGTCATGTACTAACTCTCCCAAAAGATTAGCTCGTTGAACGAAGGTATATGAATAATTTTATTATATCTCTTAACATGTCCCTATTATATCTCTTAACACGTCCTCTCATACAAGAATTATTTGGATTCTTGAAAGGTGGATAATGTATAGATCATTTTTTATTTTTTATTACCTTGTGTCTAATTTTTCTTATTAGAGAAATGAGGGCAGCTATAATAGAACTTCAGACTACTTGGTCATAGGCTTTGATACCATGTCGCAGAATCAATTCTCAAGAAAAACTTAAGTCATTGGATGAAAACACAACACAAATGATTTTATTTTATCTCTTTAACACTTACACCACATCAATACATAACATTAATAAAAAAATTCCTTTTTCTCCATCTATACTTAAATTCCTATAATTACATCATTGTATCAAAGCCTTGTTATGATCCAAGAGCCTCTGAGTAAAAAATTAAGAAATCAATTGGTCCCACCCCAGTTGTTGAGACGTATTTCTTGGGAAAAGGCAAGTTGGGATATCTCAATGGTAATCTTCCAAAACCACCTCCGATTGACATTGGACTTAGAAGGTGAGAAATTGAGGATTTGACCGTGAAATGGTGGCTAATCAACTCTCCATGGATCCGATTGGGAATTATGAGTTTTTTTTTTATATAATTAAACAAATTCATATAAAAAGTTTAAATTTAGATACAATAATATTAATCATGGAGCACGTATCCCTTAACTTCAATATTCTTTATGGTGACGATAATCATTTCAGGTGTATAATCAGAAGCAACCTTCGGATACATTTCTCAATTTTCCTTTACAACTTCATGAATTTCTAAATGGGTTAAGTACCATTACATATTCTAGCACGTTTCATGATTAACTTAGGAATTATTCAAAGAAGATAAGAGATCAAAAGCTAAGCAGTTGTTTCCTTACATAAAACCGTTCATGTGTATAGGGGACATTTACACCTAGCATGTTTCATATATTAATTTAAGGAATGCAAAGCAAAACATTATTGCTCCCAAAGCCAGCCTAGCCTATCTTCAAAAGTAACATATAAACGTTCCCCTCCTCTGTTTTGTACTTAAATTAATGCTACAAATTAAGACAGCTTAGAATGCTTTGGTTTAAGAACATTCAAACCCACATGGGGATTGTGAGGAATGAGCTGGATAAAGAGCTTGAAACTAATCATGAAACCATATTATCAAAAACTAATTATTTTTTTACTTTAGGGTCATAAAGGTGCCCTGCGAGGTATTCCCTTTCTTCTCCTTGAATTTGAGCAAGCTTGTGCTTGAGATTGACCAAGACAAGGACAAGGCGTGCTTTGGTATACTTGTTTGTGGATTCCTTCACGCAATTTTTCGTCTTCTTCCTTTGATGGCAATCTTCTCGCCATTCCTTCCTCCATTCTCCCTATTTCTTCGTCTTTCTTTGCGCTTAAGACAAAGCTCGCATTCCCATTCTTCTTTATCCCTACTACCTATTATTATTTATATACACACAATACAACATTGTTACAATTAAAAAAAAAAAAAAACGAAATAAGAAAAGAAACAAACTACTTCAAGTCTTCAATATGGCATTATATATACATATATTTGGTACAAAAACAAATAAATTAAAGTAAAAACAAAACTAACGCCTGGGAAATACAGCTTCAGCCTTATCAGCATTATCTCATGACTGATCCATGACTTCAATTAAATGAACAATTAGACATAATTATGCTTTTTACAGCATAATGACATTGGTTTGATAACCGATTATCATGAACAATGACACACTCTCTAATTGCTAATGAACAAAAAAAGTATTCCATGATCTGCCCCTATTTAATTTGTTCCTTTTTTTTAAAGTAAAACAAACAAAAAGGAACACAAATTAAGGAGAAAAAAGAAGATGATATTTTGAAGAAGAAAAAGGGGAGTTTAATGAAAGACCAACCTTGCATCCCAAAGAACAAAAACGAAAAGGGTCTAAGAGATTTCTTCTGCATATTTCACACAAATGGGTGTTGCTTTTACCACTACTAACTGCATTATTAGTCCTAGGCTGATTCTGAGGCCTCTCATTCAGGAAAAGAACTCTCGCACTGTTAATCACATATGTCTGAACCCCACTTATGTCCAAAACCTTCTGAATCTCTGCCACCCTCACAACATCATGATACGAAGACCTCCTTATCTGCATTGCACTTGCACACAAAAATATTCAATCCTCACAATTTCCTTAACTAATAACATTCAAAATTGCTCGAATCTAATCAATAAAATTGAATAAAATAAAAACACCCACTTGAATTACATGATGATCCTTATGCCAAGATTGTCTGCAATAAAAACAGAATGCTTGGTCTCCGCAATCGAGGCAGAACATGTTGCATTCGTTTCTGGGTGCGTTGTTGTGTACTTTGCACAAAGAGAAGAATGTGGTTGATAATAGTGGTTCCAGCCATGGAGGTGGCACCAACATTAATTCCTGATGAGAGACAAACACAAACCCAACAATTCTAAGAGGAAGAAAAGCAAAGATGTTGAACAAAGAAGGTATATATATATGTCTATACATTACCATCTATTATGTGGAGGTTTGATCATAAGCTATAAGTAACGGTTGGAGATTAATTATACCAGGAACTCAGGAACACAAGAGAGGGACAAGAGAGAACTTGAAAGAGTAACATAAGATTTATCAACAAAACAGTGAATGAAGTAAAGGACAAAGCGATTATATGTATATAAAAAAAAAAAAAGGTTCAAGTTATGGTTCAAATGAAAGGATGGTAGGTCAAGTTGATTTTGGATCGTTGGATTGGAGGAGACTATCAGGTGTGGATGTGTTTGTATTTGGAGGAGTTACGCTACAGCTGCCCCTTTTCAGAATTTTTTGGAATCTTCCTGGTTACTGCTAAATTACAGCACTATATTCATACACACAACTTTTGTTATATCATTTTTTTTTTGTTACATTCTTATATCATTTTTATACTGGCGAATGATGGATAAGTTTATGATTTATATAATGTGTTGTTTAGTTAACTTGTTAATAATCAATTATAAATAGTAATAAAACCGTGAATTGTTTGTGTGGTGACAATTGGTATATTTCACTTAAAGGGGAGAAAGTAGGGGCATTGACCAATTGCTACAATTTTCAATAGTATTCACTTGAATGCCACTTAATATAAAAAAATTTCTAAAGTTTGACGTCACCAAAGTCGCCGGTTACTATAGCGTCTTTTGTTTGGTCACTTGGCGTGTTTATTAAGGCCACAAAAATTGCTAGATAGTGTAGAGACTTTTGTAGTTAAAATGTCAATTTTTTTGTGCAACTTTCCTGACACGTGGCAGAGAGTGAACCGTAGTTTTTGAATAGTGTAGAGATTATAGTGCAATCAAAGTCTCTGGATAGTACAGATACTATAGTGCAACCTGGTAGACCACTATAGTCTTTATATTTTTTTGTCCTGGTTAATTTATCAAACGACACCCTATACCAGTTATTTTATTTAAAAAATTATAAGCAATTCCTAAATCTACATTTAAATTTATACGATGCTTTTAAACAAATCTAAATTTACAAAAAAAAATAAAATTGAGAAGAAGAATTTCAATGCTTCGAAGGATGATAAATAACCATCTCATCGTGTAAGATCAAAAGAATATTCGTTCTTTCTCAATATATTTCACACTTATATTAAGTGTGGCTTTATTCCACAATTGTACAGGAATATTTTAACTTTTGATTTCTGAAGTAGAATAAAGAGTGCACAAAATAGAAAAAATGGATCCTTTTTTTAATAATTGCTTAAATAATATTTATTAAAAAATGTTAGTAATAAATATTTAAGAAAGTTAATAAAAGTAGAATAACTATTGCTTAAATAAGTACACAATTTAATATTTTAATAAATCAATTTAGTAATAAATATTTTTTAAAAAAGTTAATTTATTAACACGTTAATATTTAAAAAAATTATTTAAGCAATTATTAAAAAAGATCAGAGCCATTTTTTCTATTTTGTGCGCTCTTTATTCTACTTCTGCAATCAAAAGTTGAGATTTCCTGTACAATTGTGTAATTAAGCCCACACTTAATATTATGAGTGTGAAATATATTGAGAAAGATTGAATATTTTTTTGATCTTACACAATGAGATGTTATTTATCATCCTTCGAAGCATTGAAATTCTCCTTCTCAATTTTTTTTTATATAAATTTAGATTTGTTTTAAAACATCGTATAAATTTAAATGAAGATTTAGGAATTGTATACAAAAATTTAAATAAAATAAAATTGGTATAGAGTGTTATTTGATAAATTAAGCAGGATAAAAAAGTGTGGAGGCTATAGTGGCCTGCCATGTTGAACTATAGTCTCTACACTATCCAGAAATTTTGGTTTACTCTCTGTCAAGTGTCAGAAAAGTTTCGTAAAAAAGGTGACACTTTGACCACAAAAGTCTCTACACTATATTTCCAAAAAAAAAAGTCTCTAAACTATCCAGTGACTTTTGTGGCCTACATAAACACGTCATGTGGCCAAATAAAAGACGCTATACTAACCAACAACTTCAGGTTAATAGTATTAAAAATTGTGGCAAGTGGGTCAATGTCCCGGAGGAAGTATCTCATTATAACAGTTATCAAAGAAGTAATGATATAGACTAAGACTCTACAGAGAATCAACGTGAATAATCTCCAATAAAAGCTAAGAGCAAAAGGGGATGGTGTCAAAGCCACGGTAGCTATGGTCTAATTTCTACAAAGTAATAGTTCTATTGATAATATATTGAAAGTTTCTCTTCAATAAAGGATATTTACAATGGGAAAGATTTCTCAATGATGGACGAGAGAATAAGTCATAAACATTTGGTCTTAGTGGGCCCACTGTATGTAAGGTAAATATACTCATTTGTAAGTGAGGTATGAGTTGTGTTAGGTGCATAGTAATAAGACTTTTTAAAATAAAAGTCCCACTTAAGATATGCAGTGGAATAATCCTTCAGATAGGTTTGGCAGAGGAGAAATTTTTTTGTGCCTAAGAATCATGATTTTCAAGAATATGGTAGAAAAGGGAAATTTCCAGAAATGTTATGGTAAACCAAAATATTACCGGGAATATTGGCTCAAGATTACTGATTATATATTTGATTGACTGTCAAATATTATTGGAAATATGAGTTGACTTTACAAAAATATCCTCGCCTCTGGGTGTCTAAATCATTAAACAACCCACTTGATTGCATCGTCGCAGATGTAACACTCCGTGTATACCCGAAATATTAACATTACATCGTATTAAGCTGCACTTAATTAAAAATACGGAATATCTTTTTCTTTTTCCAATTATGACGTCATTATACTTAGCCAAGTTGATTAATTAATCAATTTCATAAAATATCGCATGTATGTAAATTGCAAATAGACATCTAACTGAAATACCTCAATATATAAATAAAGTGCGTATCTAAATCACGGATCTACAACTCGTAGTCTTGTCCATAATCCTGATACTTTATTACAACTCCAAATAAAACAAGACATAAACAAGTCTATGTGTCATGGACAATCCCCTTGCTCACCAAATCAACAGCGTCTCAACAAGATAATCCAAAATCATAAATGAAGCTAAAAGCATAAAAGCAGCATGCATAATCAGCATCCAACAAGTCAGCATATAGTAACAACAATATCTAACTCAGCTCCGGCCTCCTGCCGCCTGAGGTCTCAACCCCAACATTACCTGAACCTGAAATAAGCATTCCCCAAACGTGGGGTAAGATCTCTACACAGAAATCTCAGTAAGACAAGGGGTCCTCAAGGATCTTCCACCCCAAGCTCACTTACATGTGCAATATAAGTTCTCAAAGCAGTAATTCAATATAAGTTCTCAAAACTATGCAGTGCAACAAATATTCATGACATGGGTGTCTAAACTATTCTACTGGCCAGAGAAATGCAGGAATACGTCTTTTACCTACAGATAGTACAAGGAACACCGCTTGCACCTCACCCACAACCTCACCATATTGTATGTACTACATACTCAGGCTTACCGTATAGGTGGAACACCACATGCATATCATAAAGGCACTAGCATATAACAGCTCAATAGCATTTCCAAAACATCAAAAGCATGTAACACAGCATGCATATACCATACCCCCCATGGGACATGGTGGAACCACAACATGGCTAAACCGAGGACACGAAAGCTTACCTTGTAAACTAACTATCCAAACCAAGAGTCCACACAAGCTCAAGGCCCATAAACAGCACAATCACAATCTGTCATACCATAATTAATCATCAATAATCATAGCACAGATTACACTAAGTGATTAAGTCTTTCTTACTCATTTTAACTCATTACATGCTATTTCTGCAGGAGGTATTCGAATACTTCACGAGTAGTATTCAAATACTCCAGCTCTCCAGAAAGTATTCGATTATTTTCATTTAAGTATTCGAATACTACCAAGTATCCTAATACTTTCCCCCCAGTATCCGAATGCCACAGTATCCGAATACCAAACCCCATTGTATTCGAATACTTTCTAGTATTCGAATACTTCTTCAAAGGTATCCGAATACTTTTCTTCCCAGAAAAGTATTTCAATACTCCTGCAAGGAGTATTCGACTACCAGATTAAAACTACCGATGCAAATATTTACC
Organism: Gastrolobium bilobum; assembly: GCF_033153095.1. Lineage (NCBI taxonomy): Eukaryota > Viridiplantae > Streptophyta > Magnoliopsida > Fabales > Fabaceae > Gastrolobium > Gastrolobium bilobum. Next base: position 139,129 of record NW_026896200.1, read on the forward strand.
GTATACTCTAAGATTTTACTATGTTAAACTAGACATCTCAATCTTTCCAACTACATATCTTATGCCTCAATTGGAGTTGTATAACTCCAGTTATGATTTTTGCGAAGTTCCTACAATAAGCTGAATTTCCAGCAATAGGGTCTCGATTTGAAACATAAACTTAGAGAAATAAACTTATCCAATGGATCTGAAACTTTACAAGGTTGTAGCCCTATGTGTTAGCTTCACATAGGTCCAAACCTCACTCAATTTAGAGCTCTGAAGCTCAAGATATTGCAATTTTACTAAACTAGGTCGCTGTTGTCTCGCGAAGTATTCGATTACTGCATTTTCCCATAAAAGTATTCGAATACTGCCCGAAAAGTATTCGAATACTTATTCGACAGAATGCAGAAAACTGAGTTTTAAAGGTAAAATCGACCTCCAATGATCCAAACTCGATTTGGAGTCCAAGAACTCCTTAAACAGATGTTTATTAACATGCTATGAACCCAGAAACACATTCCTTTTTATCAAATGGTTCAAGTTACGATTTTTAATTGCTTAAACAAGCTTAAAACATCAAAATGCACAAAAGATGATCATGCATACCTTCCAAGGCTCAAAACTCCGAAAATGAGACACAAATGGAGCACTCTACACAGCACCAAAGTTCAGACTAAAGCAAGACACGAAAATGGCACACCAAGCTTGGTCCTTTAAGCCAAAAGATCACTTCTTGGCACCACAAAATGTCATAACAAGGTCTCTCCCTCACAACTCAGCAACACAACCTCCAAACACTCCCAACCAACAGCAAGTAAAATCCAGAAAAGCTTCTCAACTCACCACCAAGGCTACCTCACACAATACACAAGTGTTTAAGTGGCATCAACAATGAGAAAGGCGACACCTTTGGCTCACAAGAGGGTAGGGAGTGAAGGTGACACAAGAAAAATACAAGGCTGAAGAAGAGCTCAGAAAACAACTCACGTAGCATCCAAATTATGGCCTAGGCTTTTGTGCAAAGTGAGTATTTATAGCTTGCTTAAAATAATAACACAATATTAGCAAAAATAGTTACGCTTAGCATTTTAATCCCAAACTTAGGATTCTGAACCTACTCATTTTTCTAAGATTTATCATATTTTTATTTTATTTTTCGGAGCACCTTTCCGGTACGCGCTTTTTCATAGCCACTATCAGTTCTGGCACCAGTTCTCATTATTTTAACTTGAAACTTGAAATCACAGTCCTACATATAATTCTAGGAATATACATGCACTTATTATAATTTTCTGGGATACTTTATCGGTACGCATTTATACCGACTAGCAAAACAGGTATCTGCACTTTTCGTCAGAAAAGCGACTTTCAGCATTCTCACTCACTTACTATAATTATTAAAGCATCATAATAATTATTAGGGTCAATTATAGAATTATCTCATAATTATCTAATTAATTTCCTTAATTAGCGGTGCGGGTCCTTACATTCACCCCACATTTTTAGGATTGTGTCCTCAAAATCAGAAACATATATGTCACGAAGCGCGGGATACTGTCGGAGAAGCTCGTCCTCTCGCTTCCAGAATTACTCTTCAGGAATTCTTCCCGTTCAACGTACTCTGACCATCGAAATGATCTCGCTCCTCAGTTGCTTCTCGCCATGATCGAGAAACTTGAGTGGTTCGACGGGAGTTTTCAAGTTCTCCCGAACCTCCACAACATCTGGTTGCACCACGTGCGAAGGATCCGCTACAAACTTGCGAAGTGGAGACACGTGAAACGCGTCTTGGGTGCTGTCCAAGTTCGAAGGCAAGGCAAACCGGTAGGAAACATATCCTACTCTACCACATAACTGGTAAGGCCAAAGAATCGCGGGCTCAGTTTCCTCACTCCAAGTGCCCGAACAACACCGGTGACATTGAAAGTTTCACAAACACGTGTTCACCCTTACTGAACTCCAGAGAACGATGCTCAACATCAACGTAGTTCTCATGATGACTTTGCGTCTGCATCAGCTTTCCTCCGATCATCTGACTCGACAGATGGAAAATCGGACAAGGTCCAATCCAAACAACTCTTTTTATCTCCAACCTCAGACCAACAGGTAGCAGTTCTACACCTCCTACCAAACAGCGCCTCGTAGGGTCCCCTGCCCAGGCTAGCAAGGAACACACAAACACAAAACTCTACCAATGCCAGGTACCTATCCCATGCGGGGCCCTGCTCCAAGGTGCACGCCCTCGACATGTCCTCTAAAATCTGGAGGATCCGCTCAGTCTGTCCCACAGTCTGAGGGTGATAGGTTGTACTTAATCTCAACTGAGTTTCAAAAGCTCTCAGCAGCGCCTCCCCGAACCGGGATGTGAACTTCGGGTCCCTAACACAGATGATACTCTCGGGCACCCCGTGAAGACTCACGATCTCACGAACGACAGTCTGGCCAACTGCTTTGACGAGATGCTCACCTTTACTGGAAGAAAGTGGGCAGACTTTGAAAATCTGTCCACAATGACCCAAAAGATTCATTAACAGCCTGGGTCTTAGGCCAACCCATCACGAAGTTCATGGAAATGCTCTCCTATTTCCACTCTGGAATCTCAAGAGGCTGAAGTTTACCAACGGCTTCTGGTGTTCAATCTTCACTTTCTGACAAATCAAACACTTGGACACATACACCGCTATGTCCTTCTTCATTCCTGGCCACCAGAAATTCCCTTTCAGGTCTTGATACATCTTTGTAGCACCAGGGGGAACAGTAAACTGTCCTTTATGGCCCTCTGCCATAACCTCTTCGGTCAAAGGACCTCAAGGAATCACATCCGCTCCTTAAACGACAGAAGTCCATCCTCATTCCAAGATACACCGTCTTGGTTCTTCACGAAGTCGAGGTACTCTCTTTGCACATGCGCCTCTAGGATCTTCTCCATAAGCTCAAACTCAACTTTCAAAGTCTCAAATTCGAGAAGTGCACCCTCAAACAAGAGGTCACCGTCAGAACTCGAAGTTTCACAATGACGTCACGACGTCATCCAATTCTCTGGGATCATCAGTCATTCCCTCAGTAGAGGTGACCTACCCCACAAACTCTAATCTACACAATATTCGAGTGAGTTGGGTCCTATTCCATGACTCTAACTTCAACAAGACTAGCAATTTAAAAAAATCAATATCCTTAAAAATAAATTCATATTCATTTCAAAGTACAAAATCATAATCATGTTCAATTCCACCAATACATGTTAGTTAACCAAATCATTTACATAGTAACGTACCTTAGTTCACGTACACCTGCAAATTTTTTAATTTCAATAACATAATAGCTCAAAACTCTATGTAACGGTATACCTCAATCTCCATGGTATCTGCAAAGTCGAGAGTTAGTCAAAGGTGAAATAACATTGACATATTACCACAGTTCATTGTACTCTCTTCATGCTTAACACTACCCCTGGTGTTAACATGCCAACTACTTATGAAGCATAACAAAATCAACATAAAATCCTAGAGTCATGGAGACCACTCAACTCACAAGCTACTTGTACATGCACTGCCTCGCATATACAAGATCACACGTGGCCTTGCCACAACTTCAAAGTGTTACACACTCAGTTTCCCTGGAGAGGATTTCACATCCTCAAACAGAGCACCATCACGCTTAAGTAATGGCGTAAGGCATCTTACCTTACAACAAAAATTACCGGTGCTTCCAAGGAGACACGCTCGGTCGAAGAAGTCTTTCGCCGAAAGACCCTTAGAACACTACCTCAACTCTGCCAACTCATGGTGGCGACATCCGGTATGGAGCTAATGCAATAGGCCCACACCAGGCAACGATTCAATGGAGAACGTTATCTCCCTCTGTGGTGGACACTCAGGAATCTCCTCAGGAACACCTCGAGGAATTCCCTCATGCCAGTGAGATCTTCCAGTGTCTCACTCACCAAACCTCTCAATCGTGACATAATCAATGTCTCTGCTCACCTGGCTCTCCTAGCCCGCAGCAATGAAATAGGCGAGGAACTGGCTGTGGAATCATACGGAGACATCATCACTCACTAAGCACAACAAACAAACAGTCAATCATCGCACAACAATTGGACAATCCATCCATGCCAAGGATGACTTCCAAAATTTAGCCATCGGTAATCCTGCTTGATCTACAGAGAACTCACGGCCATCCCACTGAAACATGACATCTCGATGTACAGTGGTAGAAACACACTTTTCTCCGGTAGCGGTAATCAACAACGACAGTGCAGAAAACACAATCATGGGCAACTCAAGCCCCAAAGCAATCGAGGTTGCAACAAAAGAATGCGTAGCCCCGGAAGCAAAATACATCAACTGATGAATCACCAAGAGACACCGTACCTCTGACAAGGTTCAGAGCTCTATCCGACTGCTGACGATCCAAGGAGTAAACACGCCCAGGAGCAGGTGGCACTGCTGGTGTCGAAGTAGGTGGAAGGGGAACCATCAGTAACGGAACTGCCTGAACCGCTACAACCCTCGCTGTCGACGACGGAAAGTCTCTAACATAGTGGCCCTCCTGGCCACACTGGAAACAAAAAGTCTGACCGGTAGCACACGGTCCCAGATGACCCTCTCCACATCCTGTACATTTCGGGATAGTCAACGATCCAGTAAGGTGGCCTGCTAGAGTAGTAGACCTCTTGAATTTGTTGCACAATTGTTTGACCTGAAGCTGCTTCCCTTTACCTTTGCCTCTAAACTTCCTGTCCCTCCAGGAAATGGAACTGTTGTTTCCCTTAACCTCAGATCTCTTGACTTTCCTTGCCTCGTGGTTCACGCGAAACTTCTCGAGATCACTGTCCTGCTGAAAGCAAGTATCGAAGTCTTTGGATGTCGATCCAGCTATCCTCTCCCTGCAACATACTAAAACCTTTTGTATTCCTGCAACTTGCTTCTCCACGGTAGTGCGCCTGTTGATAAGGCGATCAGGCTTGCCACATCTGAAACATACATTTTGTCCTTGCTAGCAAGTACCCTCATGATTTTTTCCTTACGGGATGCACTTAAACAGCGAGGATTCATTCCCAACAAACGTCCCTGTAGCTCCACTCCCACACCGATGAGGGGATGGAGGTGGTGGCAGCGGAGGATGTTAGCCGTCATGACAACCAATCATGAACTCTTCCAATACGACCCGAAGCAAGGTCATATACGCCAGTCGATTCGCCTCCAAAACATCCTCAATGGCTTTCCGATTCGCCTCGCGAATGGCGTCCATTATCGCCAGGGTGGCCAATCTAGCGGCCTCCTGATCGGCTAGTCTAGCTGCCTGCATCTCAGCCAATGCAGTCAGGACCGGGTCGGGTTGACCCTCAGTGGCCTCACGGTTTCTCCCAAGCATTATCATGACTCTGCACAAGTTACACAAAGAATGAGTTGATCATGCCCACGCGATGTGATCACATATGCATCATCATAATAAAACCTAACAAATAGAACACACGAGACAGATACACTAAACATCCTAATCCTTGCAATACATACAGGTTTTTCCATCGAACCGTTGCTCTGATGCCATAAAATGTAACACCCCGTGTATTCCCGGAATATTAACATTACATCGTATTAAACTGCGCTTAATTAAAAATGCGGAATATCTTTTTCTTTTTCCAATTATGACGTCATTATACTTAGCCAAGTTGATTACTTAATCAATTTCATAAAATATCGCCTGTATGTAAATTGCAAATAGACATCTAACTGAAATACCTCAATACATAAATAAAGTGCGTATCTAAATCACGGATCTACAACTCGTAGTCCGGACCATAATCCTGATACATTATTACAACTCCAAATAAAACAAGACATAAACAAGTCTATATGTCATGGACAATCCCCATGCTTACCAAATCAACAGCGTCTCAACAAGATAGTCCAAAATCATAAATGAAGCTAAAAGCATAAAAGCAGCATGCATAATCAGCATCCAACAAGTCAGCATATAGTAACAACAATATCTAACTCAGCTCCGGCCTCCTGCCGCCTGAGGTCTTAACCCCAACATTACCTGAACCTGAAATAAGCATTCCCCAAACGTGGGGTAAGATCTCTACACAGAAATCTCAGTAAGACAAGGGGTCCTCAAGGATCTTCCACTCCAAGCTCACTTACATGTGCAATATAAGTTCTCAAAGCAGTAATTCAATATAAGTTCTCAAAACTATGCAGTGCAACAGATATTCATGACATGGGTGTCTAAACTATTCTACTGGCCAGAGAAATGCCGGAATACGTCTATTACCTACAGATAGTACAAGGAACACCGCTTGCACCTCACCCACAGCCTCACCATATTGTATGTACTACATACTCAGGCTTACCGTATAGGTGGAACACCACATGCATATCATAAAGGCACTAGCATATAACAGCTCAATAGCATTTCCAAAATATCAAAAGCATGTAACACAGCATGCATATACCATACCCCCATGGGACATGGTGGAACCACAACATGGCTAAACCGAGGACACAAAAGCTTACCTTGTAAACTAGCTATCCAAACCAAGAGTCCACACAAGCTCAAGGTTCACAAACAGCACAATCACAATCTGCCATACCATAATTAATCATCAATAATCATAACACAGATTACACTAAGTGATTAAGTCTTTCTTACTCATTTTGACTCATTACATGCTATTTCTGCAGGAGGTATTCGAATACTCCAGCTCTCCAGAAAGTATTCGATTACTTTCATTTAAGTATTCTAATACTACCAAGTATCCGAATACTTTCCCCCCAGTATCTGAATACCACAGTATCCGAATACCAAACCCCACTGTATTCGAATACTTCTTCAAAGGTATCCGAATACTTTTCTTCCCAGAAAAGTATTCCAATACTCCCGCAAGGAGTATTCGACTACCAGATTAAAACTACCAAAGCAAATATTTACCGTATACTCTAAGATTTTACTATGTTAAACTAGACATCTCAAGCTTTCCAACGACATATCTTATGCCTCAATCGGAGTTGTATAACTCCGGTTATGATTTTTTCAAAGTTCCTACAACAAGCTGAATTTCCAACAATAGGGTCTCGACTTGAAACATAAACTGAGAGCAATACACTTATCCAATGGATCTGAAAATTTACAGGTTTGTAGCCCTATGTGTTAGATTCACATAGGTCCAAACCTCACTCAATTTAGAGCTCTGAAGCTTAAGATATTGCAATTTTACTAAACTAGGTCGTTGTTGTCTCGCGAAGTATTCGATTACTGCATTTTCCCAGAAAAGTATTCGAATACTTCTTCGACAGAATGCAGAAAACTGAGTTTTAAAGGTAAAATCGACCTCCAATGATCCAAACTCGATTTGGAGTCCAAGAACTCCTTAAACAGATGTTTATTAACATGCTATGAACCCAGAAACACATTCCTTTAATCAAATGGTTCAAGTTACGATTTTTAATTGCTTAAACAAGCTTAAAACATCAAAATGAACAAAAGATGATCATGCATACCTTCCAAGGCTCAAAACTCCGAAAATGAGACACAAATGGAGCACTCTACACAGCACCAAAGTTCAGACTAAAGCAAGACACGAAAATGGCACACCAAGCTTGGTCCTTTAAGCCAAAAGATCACATCTTGGCACCACAAAATGCCATGACAAGGTCTCTCCCTCACAACTCAGCAACACAACCTCCAAACACTCCCAACCAACAGCAAGTAAAATTCAGAAAAGCTTCTCAACTCACCACCAAGGCTACCTCACACAATACACTAAGTGTTTAAGTGGCATCAACAATGAGAAAGGTGACACATTTGGCTCACAAGAGGGTAGGGAGTGAAGGTGACACAAGGAAAACACAAGGTTGAAGAAGAGCTTAGAAAACAACTCACGTAGCAGCCAAATTATGGCCTAGGGTTTTGTGCAAAGTGAATATTTATAGCTTGCTTAAAATATAACACAATATTAGCAAAAATAGCTACGCTTAGCATTTTAATCCCAAACTTAGGATTCTGAACCTACTCATTTTTCTAATATTTATCATATTTTTATTTTATTTTTCGGAGCACCTTTCCGGTACGCGCTTTTCCATAGCCACTATCAGTTCTGGCACCAGTTCTCATTATTTTAACTTGAAACTTGAAGTCACAGTCCTACATATAATTCTAGGAATATACATGCACTTATTATAATTTTATGGGATACTTTAAAGATACGCATTTATACCGACTAGCAAACCGGTATCTGCACTTTTCGTCAGAAAAGCGACTTTCAGCATTCTTACTCCCTTACTATAATTATTAAAGCCTCATAATAATTATTAGGATCAATTATAGAATTATCTCGTAAGTATCTAATTAATTTCCTCAATTAGCGGTGCGGGTCCTTACAACAGACTTTATGATTCCCTGGATTACTTAAGATCCCAACACACCCCATACTTCATTTAGGTTCGTTCGTGATTCCTGAATTTTCTCACCATATTTGGTGGGATCGATAGGCTCTGGCTCGTGGTCGGATAAGAATATCCCACGTCACTATTTATACAATAAGTCGCTAACAGTTTCCTAAGTCACTAACAATTTTCTAGGTAACTAATAATTTTCTAAGTCACTAACAATTTCTTAGGTTACTAGTATAACATATCTATTATTGTAATTCAATAATGTAGAAAGTAGATATTAAGACTTATTTGACTGACAAAGTATAAGAGTGGTCACGCCCATTTTGGGCGTGACTGAGTACAATAAATTCGTAAATTGGTTCCAAAATGCGATGTTTTCATAACTTTTATTTAAATAATAATATTTTAATTTTTTTTGCCTTCAATAAGTAGTTAATAATAATAATTTGAATAATAAAAAAAAAACAAAAACCAAAGTAGGGGATTTCCTTTATAATTTTGTGTGTGTACGCACACATTAGCATATTGATCGGTATTATGAGAATAATTTTGGTGATCCGGGATCATCATTAACTCAGTACCCCGGATCAATCAAAATCAGACAATTACTGAAGAGAGGGGAGAGAGGAGAAATAAAACAAAAATTATCCAAGTGTCACCCTTTGGATGGAAGGACCACATGGGACCTAGAGCACCAAATTTTTTTTCCATTATTACTTGTTTGCTAATTCTATTTTTTAATAATTATATTAATCGGTGTTTTAAGTGATTATATTTTATCCTTTTAAGATGTATTTAAAGTTGTATCTTTTTAAATAATTAAATAATTAATTAATTAATTTAAATTTGAAACGATAAAAAATGGATGCTAATATATATATATATATATATATATATATATATATATATATATGGCTTATCGTTTCTCAAGATGCTTGAGATAATTTTATCTTCTGCTACTAAATCATAACCATACAAAGATGGATCAATAGTGATAAACAGTGGCGGAGCCGGACTCCAATTTGAGCTCGGGCCAAAAAATTATATGTATATTTATTTTTTTAATTTTAATTAATTCATATCATAACATATTTAAATTATATTAAATACAAAACACCTGAGCAGTCAGCACTAAGAAGAGTTATAATTTTATTAAATATTTTTAATTTTACTACAAATATTTTATTTTTTTATACAAGTGGAAATTGAATACATAATCTAGCACAACTTATCCAAATCTTACACCAAAAATATTTTAAATTTTAGATAGGGTCAAATTACAAATTGTAGCCTGGGCCAAATTACAATTTCAATCCAAGCCAAATTATAATTAATTATATAATTATATATAAAAAGTATAATTTATTAAAATTTAGCCCGGGCCAAGGCCACACCTAGATCATATGTGGCTCCGCCACTGGTGATAAAGGAAGAGAGAGAAAAAGGGAATCATAACCATTTAAAGGTGAATCAATTAATATAAGAAAATAAATAAACAAAACGACGTAGTTTTAGGGTGGTCGAAGATAAACTTATCTTAAGTTGCCGGAGAAATATTTTTCCCATATATATATATATATATATATATATATATATATATATATATATATATATATATATATATAAGGATAACATCAACTTACACGGGTGTAAGAATAATAACTCAAATCCTTTTTTTGTGGTAAATATAACTCTTTACCGTTCATTTTCGTGCATTTGACGGTTGAAATTTATTGGAAATTAATAATTAATTAATGAGTGAGACACAAAAATCTCAACCATTAGATGCACATAAATCAACGATTAAGATCTAGTGTAAGACTTATTATTCTTATACGGTGTAAGATGATCTAGTGTAAGAGCATGTTTGGTGTATAGTATAGGATAAGGCCTGATAGTATAAGGCCTTATAGTATAAAACCTGATTAAATTTTAATACTATTCAGCGTTTGGTATGGTATTGTATAAGATAATATCATCTAATATTTTAAAAATTAATATATTAAAAAAGTTATCTTAATATTGAAATGATATATTAGTTCTTGAGAATTGTACTTGTAAGCAATATTAATACATCACCCCCTTTGTATGGTTATGATTTTCCGCATTTAATGCTTTCAAGTATATATATAACGAGTATTTGATTGTTGCACGTACAGCAGCTGCAGAAATGTAAATATATATATATATATATATATATATATATATATATATATATAGAGAGAGAGAGAGAGAGATAGAGAGAGAGAGAGAGAGAAATAATACTCTTATGTGATAGGAAAATGAAACTCTCACCTACACTCACATCCATAATAGAGTTAATTTGATTTTTCTTTTTTTTCTTCTCTTCTAATGGGTCCCACCTTTTGATTGAGTGTGTAGGAATAATTTTCTATCTTACGTGGCTTGAGATAAATACTGCCCATATATATATATATATATATATTAGCATTTTGATTAGCATTTCTTTAGAATTCAGAAATCCCTCGATGACTAAGATGGATTGGGCCCAAAAGGCTCAAAATAATAACTGCTTCAGGAATCATAATGTAGTGTGGCCCTGCAATGCGTAGGTCATAAATTAAAGTGCATCCACTACACTCCCGAAACATGGTCAGATACAAGTTACAATTTTTAAAGATTCTTCTTCTAAAACTGGGCATGGTCTCCGCAGGCCCCCAAACCTAACAAGCCCATTTCAAGAGCTTGGTGTGAAAAGTGAAATTGTGTGCGTATGTGATTTGTTGGTGAATGTGTGAGTAGGAGGGTCTAGCAGGGTCCCCAATAGATTAACAATGAGGTTTAGCTTAAGGTTATTTATGAAAGACAGCTCAAGTAGGTGGTCCTAAAGACTCTTGCTATGACAAATAAAATAAAGAAGAAAAAAGGATAAAGACTGCTAATTGATGACCAACAGATGCTGATACTTCTAACATGATTTCATATATATTCTTAACTGAGGCACATGTGTTCCCATTTTTGTGTCCCTTTGTATACTTTGACAACGACCCTGTAGCCTGTACCATAAAACCCATCTCATCCATTTAGCCATTTTAAATCATAGGTTGATAGACTTCGGCAAGAATTATGTTTAGAATGAAGTGATAAAATCAAAATTTGGAATGAATGGGTTAAGTATGAAACATATAATAAAGGACTCGTAAACATAATACCTTAAGATTTTTGATTGATATATGATATGTATTTATTTAACGTGGGTTTGTCGCTCAAATCCATTAATACATGGATAGAAATATCTCCTATATTAGGCTCTCCTTGGCCACAACCTACAAATTATGTATCCGTAACAATATTATATATTACATAGAATGGCACCAAGCTACCAATAATTAGGTAAGGCTAAAAAAATTGGGGTCACATGTCTTAATAATCGTCAATTTCCGATGGTGAAATTTTGGACAGTTTCTATTTAAAAAATATATAGATACAAAACATTTTGGACAGTTTTGATATTCATAGCTGTCATCACCTATGCAAGAGCAAAATGAAAGGAGATTTTTCTTCGTGCCATTGTGATTATCATCCACAAAAATTTTGTTGACCACATCACTTGGAAAAAAAACTTCAATGCACCATGAACTCCGAATTTGATCTTCTCTTTTATTAAAAAATTTTCTTTTAACATATTTTTTATATTTCTCTTTTTAGCTTACATTTTGTTTTCTTTTTAATAAAAAAAGCATCGAATTTGGTGCTCCCGGTGCATTGAAGTTTTTTTTTTTTTTTTGTGAAAACATCCTAATTATTTATTTGAGGTGAATTAGAATCTCCTGGTATTTTCACTGGTTCGATTCTTTGAGCTGTCTATGGGACTAATTCAGAGTTCAGATGCAAGTTCAAGGATTACGGTACTTATGCCCCTCTTCAAATGGTGTTGGTGAGATTTGAACCGAGGTCCTCTCTCACTACTCAGTCCTCATACTACCAACTGAGCCACTACACTTGGGGTTGGATTGAAGTTTTTTTTCCATCACTTGTTAACACACACAAGCAGCCAGTTAAAAAGCACAAAATAATTAACGCACAAAGCAAAGTGACGCACCCACCTTGTTCTACTTTCAACGTACAACCAATTTTTTTGTCTTGCTTTTAAGACTTCAATTTTGTAGCCGTTATGATTAGAAAAAAAATTATTGAAGTTAATCATGGTTGCTGATTTGGCGAGGGTCACCACCCACCTTGATTATAATGATTAATAATCTTCCTTTCACACAAGTAGCTGTCTGGTAATCATAATGCATCCTCTGTTGGCCATTAACCAAAATCTCAAGAAAAAGGCATAAAATGGCAGCCATAATACAATTCTGGAAACAAATTCATGAAGAAATGAGATTCGTATTTGGTTCCCTATAATAATACTAGCCTCAAAGGGAAAAAGCCAAAAAGGCAACATTGCAATTTTATTTTATTTTATTTTGCGTTTTCTGTGTGTTTTTGGGCGCAATGCCCTCCTATAATACTTGTAAAAAAAAAAAAAAAAAACAACAACAACAACACTGTTTTAAACAGATAGCCAAAAACTAATTGATGGATACTCTTTTATTTTAATGTTAAGGAAAAGTTGGTTGTTATTTTAGAGACACAATTTGTTTTGATATTTTTTTATATTTCCTTTTTTTACCATACTATCTCTTTCTCTCTTATCCTAATTTATGAAGGAGAGAGAATATTAAAAATCATCAAATATGCACTGAAATATAGTAGTGTTACTTAAAATAACACAAAGTTATATTCTTTAAAATGATAAATATTTTTTCCTTAAAAAATTATTACTTTAAAATTTTTAGTTTATTATTAATTATGGTATTTTAAAAAATTATGTAGTTATTAATTTTAAAATTTATTTTTGTTTCATAATATTTTTTATTAAATAAAATAAGAAATAACATTAATGAAACTTATAGTTTTTTGATTTTTTTTAATAAAAAGAACTTATCTATATTACTATTAAAAATACTTTATAGTAAAAAAAGTATTTTTTTTCTCTTTAAAAAACACACAAAAAAAAAGAACGTAAATAATTAGAATCATTTTGGAGAATTTATTAGGAGTTACTTTTTGGAATTTGCATTCATCATTTAACATGACGAGAAAAAAGTTTTCTACACACACAATATTTTGTGGGGTCCGTATTTTTTGGAGCAAAAAAAAAAAAACTATGGCACGCAAAACAAATCTATATAACATAACACAATCATTTTTTCTACAACATAACTCTTATAAAACCCTTACTTTTTTGGAGGGTTAAAGTGATTTTATATGTTCCTACCTAACACTTTTCTAATTATTAAAGTGAAGAACTTATACTTACAAGTTACAACCTATTTTTTCTTATAACCTCTTAAATTATTTTTTTACCTTCTGGATCAAAATCAAATCAACATCGTTGATTTGTTAATTTGATTTTAATCCAACGGTAAAAAAATATAATTGTAAGAGATTGTTAGGGAAAATATACGTAAGTATAACCTCTTTCATACTAAAGAACAAAACATTTATCACTAAGCATGTAAATCAACTAGTAAGAAATTGTCTTAATCAGTGGTCGATTCGAGTTTTTAGAAATGCAACTATATAACCTGGTAAGGAGATCTTTCTCATTTATGCAATTCTACCTAACTCGAATTGAACTAGTCAAATTATACTTTTCAGGTTTACAAGACATTAAATGTTGTTATTTTTTAAAAAATAGTTTTTATTTTAAGTAATATAGGATAGGGAAATAGATTTGTTGTTACAGGAAAAAAAATATTTTTCCTGCACTAACAAAAAAAAATGTGTCCCATGAGAGTTTCAACAAAAAAAAAAAACAAAACAAAAAGTTCACAGCAATGATTTTTGTGTGTGGAGGATGGGAGGGACTTGAATCGTAACATGACCAACACAATACCCAGGATGATTTTTGTGTATAGGATATCTTAGGCGTTACGATTCTTTTTTTTTTCGAGGTTACAAGGAATTGAACACTAGTGATGCGCGTTACGATTCTTTTGTTGAATAGTTCTACATCCTCTGTTATCTTATTAATAATTTACTTACTTAATTAATTAGAGAATAAATAATTATTTTTTAAAAAGTTTAGCAAAAGGATATTAACATTATTCTCTACGAATAATTCCAGATGCTCCAAACGAATATTTCGAATAATTTTCTTAGTAATTCTATATGCTAATTATGTAATACAAACTTTTATTAATGACATAATTAATAAATTAACAGGATTCAATGGATAACAATAGGGATAAGAACAAGGATTATAGAGGAAGATAATTTTTATAACATTGCATCAGAATCAAATTGTTTTTAATATCCTTCCAAATTTAGTATTCATGATTACGTGCAGTTTGGTACCCTATTAACTTCGTGTTACACTCACACGATCTTCTTGTAGGAGGAGCCTTAGCAGAAGGAGGAGTTACCTTGCTTTTAAGGAATAATCTTACCTGCTATAGAAGTGAAAACCCATGATGATGTTGTTGTTATATTTGACTCATTCCTACGTGCATATGACTTGTAACTTGCGTACTTTTCTGACAAAACACGCTTCATATTTGACCCACCAGTCTCACCTCTCTCTTCTATAACAATATATAAATTGCTACATCATTTTCCTTCTGTCCACTGATTCTCTCTACTATTTCCTTCCTTTCTTCAAATGGAAAAGCTTCGTGATTTTGTCACCATTCTTCTATTCCTTTGTCTACTATTTCATGGAGGAATTGTAATAGCTCTGAGAACCCACGATGGATCAGAGGAATGGGGTTATGTTGAAGTCAGACCCAGTAAGCCAATGCATTAGAATTCTGTAATTTCCATTGTGGTTTTTCTTATCTTGAACTACAGTGTAGCATACCAAGTGATTCACTACAATTTTTTTTTTTTTTTTTTTCTATTCAATTTTTTCTGCATCTTTTTAGTGTGTGGATAAGAAATTTAGAGTGAAACTAGTAGTTCCATTGTATTTTATTTTATTTTTACTTTGTTGTGTTGTTATCACAGAAGCCCACATGTTCTGGTGGCTATACAGAAGTCCCTATAGAGTGGAAGATCCCTCAAAACCATGGCCAATCATTCTGTGGTTGCAGGGAGGACCTGTAAGTGTTATCAGATTAGTCTATAATTTGAACAAGAACAACCCATATTCTGAGTTTCTGAATGAGAAGACATTGAATTTATATAGGGTGCTTCAGGAGTTGGGATTGGAAATTTTGAAGAGGTTGGGCCATTAGATACCAGCTTGAAGCCACGGAATTCTACATGGTTGAAAAAAGCAGATCTCTTGTTTGTGGTAACTCATCAATCATCATGAAAAAAAAAAAAAAAAAAAATCATTTTTTACATTTTTGTCGGTTCTTTTTCATTTTGTGGTTCTGAATTCTCATCTGTTAATGCTTTTGATGTCATTACATAGGACAATCCAGTTGGAACCGGGTATAGTTTTGTGGAGGATGCAAAACTCTACGTGAAAACAGATGAGGAAGCAGCTACTGACTTGACTACATTGTTAATTGAGTTATTCAATAGAGATGAGAATCTCCAAAAGAGTCCTCTGTTCATTGTGGCAGAGTCTTATGGTGGCAAATTTGCTGTCACTCTTGGGTTGTCTGCTTTAAAAGCTATTGAAGATGGGAAATTGAAGCTTAAATTTGGAGGTAATCCTTTCTACAATTATATCATGTGTTAGATTTCAGAAATTGAAAACAATTATGACTAATGATTAATGGGGTTAACTTGTTAATTTCTTTTTTGTTATTTAGGAAATGATGGATCCTTTATATTATATAGTTCTAGAACAGAAAAACACCAATAAATGAATGATATTATTATTGGCTAACTTTAACTTTTGTAGGTGTGGCATTAGGAGACAGTTGGATCTCCCCAGAAGATTTTGTGGTATGTAATAAAATTGTTCTGCCCAACAGTTTATGTTGTTGGAACTTTCACAATTTTCATATTCATTCCAAAATTGCAGTTCTCATGGGGTCCTCTCCTTAAAGACCTCTCACGACTTGACGATAATGGGCTGCAAAAATCAAACAGGTAAACATAGAAACAAAAATGTTCAGCAAAAAGTAATATTTTATATAATGGTCATTTTCTCTGTTATCTAACAAACACATTTTAGAGACCAGTCTAGCTCAAAAGATCAAGAAGCAACTTGAGGATGGTAAATTTGTTGATGCAACCAACACATGGAGTGAACTTGAGTCCGTAATTTCAGAGAGCAGCAACAATGTGGTACTATGATTTTCAATTTTTTCAATTAACATCTTTCTATCCCTTAAATGTGATCTCTTTCTAACCCACAATGTACTTTTTTCTTGGGGGGTGGTGGGGGTTAACTCTAGGACTTTTATAATTTTATGGTGGATGCGGGAAATGATTCAGTAACGTTATCAGCAATGGAGTTGGGGTTATCCAAAGAAATAGCAATAAAGAGGTACTCCAAGTATCTTACTTCCATGAGGTCTAGGTCATCATCTCCTGGCGGTGATGTTGATCTTGACAAGTTATTAAACGGTGTCATAAAGAAGAAGCTAAAGATTATACCAGAGAATGTCACGTAAGTCTTGTAGTTCTTTGACTAGGAAAGAAAACTTTACTCACAATTTCACTGCATACCCATGAAATGATAACTTTTGATTATTGTGCTGACAGATGGGGAGGGCAGGGTGGTGAGGTCTTCACATACCTTGAAGGTGATTTTATGAAGCCAAGAATTAATGAGGTGAGAAGATAACAAGTGAAATAAACAAGCTGGGAACTTCGGTTTTAAACTTCAATTTAAATGTATATCATATCAGATTGACAATCGTATCCTAATTGATCAATTTGAGCTTAAACTCAATATTTTCTAGTAAACTCTCTGTTCTCCTGGTTTTCTTCAAGTGGGCAATTTTTTTTTTTTTTTTCCTTTCATTTTTTTGGATATTTGATGTCCTTTATTTTAACATCTTCAGGTTGATGAATTGCTGGCCAAGGGGATCAATGTGACTGTGTATAATGGCCAAGTAAGTGTCCCTTTCTTTTGTTAGTTTCTATAAGAGTAAGAATTGATGAGATTCTTGATTGGATATATGTACAGCTCAACCCAATTATTTCACATGTTAACTTGGTTTCAAAGCAATCAAATTATCTTGTTTGACTAATTTGAAGATTTGTTTTATCTTTAAGTCGAATCATATGATTCTTTTATTTTGTGTATTTTAATATCAGTTAACATCAAAATCTGACTCATTATTATAGGTTGATCTGATTTGTGCAACTAAGGGGACTGAAGCTTGGCTTAGGAAACTCAAGTATGCATATATATATCTCTCTAACTCTAGTAATTTATCATTTTTTAATATTGGTGGAAAGCAAACTTCAAAAGTTTTCTTATTGTGTTTATCCATCTTTTTCTATTGTGTAGGTGGGAAGGGCTTCAAAATTTCTTGGGGAAAGACAGAACACCCCTCTACGTTGGAAGTGACAAAACGACCAAAGGCTTTGTGAGGTCATACAAAAACCTACACTTCTATTGGATTCTCGGAGCTGGCCATTTTGTAAGTCAACATCAATCATAATCTCAACAGCTATGCATATGTTTTCAATGCGTGAAATACTACGTTTTCAATGCCTGAAAATACTACTAACATCTAACAAAGTGGCTTTTCGTGTGCTCATCCTCGCCGTCTATAAAAGATATTAGTTAAAGTGATTTGGATTTTTGTTTTTGTAGTTATTCATTTTTTTATTAATTTTATATTTATTTATTTTAATTTTGGTCTTTATTA
This sequence comes from Gastrolobium bilobum, assembly GCF_033153095.1. Taxonomy (NCBI): domain Eukaryota; kingdom Viridiplantae; phylum Streptophyta; class Magnoliopsida; order Fabales; family Fabaceae; genus Gastrolobium; species Gastrolobium bilobum. Next base: position 157,310 of record NW_026896200.1, read on the forward strand.
ATAATACATTGATCCTTATATATTTTTTTAATTACTAAGATATTAATTTTTTTGAGAGTCCAAAATTTAAGTGAGTAAAACTATAGAAATTGACATAAAAATTAACTACAAAAACCAAAATCCGAATAGGATAAAACTAAAAAAATTGTTTGTTTATTTTAATCAAAAGATATAAAAAAAATTGTTGCTAGTCAATGTCATGGTTTTGTAAATAAACTTCGAAATGTGGAATAGCTCTAATTTACTTGGAAGGGGGGGTAAAAAGTAGCTTCTGTAGCGCTTAACAAGTATCATCTTAGGATCACATTTTTTGTAAGAATCCATTCATCTGTAGCTGTCAAACAATAAAAATTTGCTTTTTCGGATTCCATGATTTTCTTTTTTCAGTCTATAAGATTCAATGACTTTTTCGGCATAGGATAGCCTTATTTTTTCTTTATTCTTTTTTCTCAAAAAAAAAATTGTTATCAAAATATAAATTACGTTAATACGTCTCCTTAGTCCATAAGACTTCATTCACCTTATTGTTTAAAAAAAAAAATCAGAAATTTTTACAATTTTTAAATATTAAATTATTATACTTTTAAAAAAAATTTAACATCTGTTTTAAAATTATACCTTAACAAAATCCTTAAATGAAATGAAAATTTTAAATTGGAAATCAATGATATAAGAAAAATTACTCCTTCAAATCTTGAAGTGTGGGGAGGGGCAAGGTACTGAAACTAACGTAAGAATTAATGATGAAGATCTAATTGAAGCAGAGGCATTTATGAGATTAATTGGGATGCTGACTAGTCTATTACTTTTGTGGGAAACATTTAGTGTCAGAGTCCTAGTTATAAGATCCAATGGTAGTGGTACTGTCTCTTCAGAAAAATCAGATTATGCGTCTATGTTTCAGTTCCTTTGTCTCGTAAGAGTACAATAATTTATAATTTGTTTGCTTACTGCTACAGGTACCCTCTGATCAGCCCTACCTGGCACTAGACATGGTGGGTGCAATAACACAGTCACCTGCGACTTGAGGTTTGCATAGAAAAGAACTATTTCTAAAATAAAACAGCGTACTATAGAAAGAATTGTTGATCAGCTAAGCGATCACCAACAAGCAAACTAGAACAGGAACAAGCAAAGAATAGCAATGAATTGAACTCATGGAGATGATATTTATTGTTTGCTTTTACACTGTCATTCTTTTTTAATGTAATAATCATATGTACTTTTTTTCTTCAAAATTTGGTCATTCACTATTCAGGTCTTTTTTTTTTTTTCAAATAATAGAAATCATCAACATTTTTATTTTTATTTTTATTTGTGGTTGAATATTGTTGAGAGAGATAGAGAGAGGGGAAGGGAAGAACCTTAAGAGAGTTAATGGCAGTGAGATCTCTTGCAAACACATCATCAAATGTTTGTTTTTGTTTAAGTAATGTTTAAGATGTGAAAGATCAATTTACTTTACCGAACATGTATATTAGTATACCATATTGTCTAGAAGTTTTTTGTTTTTTGGGGAGTCTGAAAAATGTGTTACCAAAAATGCCTTAATGAAGTTTCAATCGTTTCAAGCTTGGGCCTTATATTCATGGTCCCAAAATGTTGCAGCCCATTGATCCAAACCTGAAAGGAAGAATGACAGCAATCCTGTCTATCGTCTAACAAATTCCTAAAACAAGAGCAAAAGGTTCTTTTCTTCTACTAAAGCGTTCTGGGATGAGAGACAATTGTTATTAACACATTTATTGTCCGCTTTAGAACTTGGATAAGATTTGATTAACATTATGGTTTTCAGAGCTTAACATTAAAAAGAGAAAGCCGGATATTTAAGACAAATTGCTTGGTGCTGCTGGCCAAAAAAACAAAAGAGTAAATTTTTTTTTTTGGTCCCTAACAAAAAAAAACACGGTCCCCACTTTAGTCCCTTACAAAAAAAAAATTTAGTCAGTTAGTCTCTAACAAATTCAAAGTGGACCTATTTAGTTGAAATCGTGGTCCCTCACAATTTCCAAAAAGACCCATATTAATCCCTCAAAAAGACTAAAATGAGTCCACTTTGAATTTGTTAGGGACCAACTGACTAATTTTTTTTTTGTAAGGGACTACAGTAGGACCATGTTTTTTTGTTAGGGACATCTTTACTCAAAACAAAAAGATAGAAGTGAGCTAAGGAAAGGTTGACACGGTTGGTTGGATCTTTTGTCTACAATAGTACCGTTTTGGGTTCTATTCTCAATTTTTTCTCGTTGATAAGCAATATATAATCACACCATAAATCCTTAATGAGATTTGTGGTCTTCCCTGGTCTTGCATGGGGTATATCTTCCCCTAATTTAATCTTATATTTAAGAAGAAAAAAGTATAGAAATGAGGCCTTGAAGCTTCGAATTTGAAGAGTAATTCAATACTGATAATATTTTATGAGAACGTGATTTTGTAAATCTAGAGAGTTAATAACTTCACACTAAATTCTTGTTCAACCACAATATTCAAATTTACTACCAAATGAACTCCAAAAACCAGTTATTAGAACCAAATAAATTTGGTCATAGTTTAGACAGAGCTTGAAGATCCAATAACATTCATGAGTAATTCTCTTCACCATGGATAGTTGATGATGCATATAATGACTATATCCCACATAATAATGACCATGAGATGATGAGCAATACCTCTTTTCCATTTGCGCGCCCCATGAGCAAGTTCGGTTCTGTAGTCATTAAAATCACCATCAACGAGTCTTATACCTATCCATGCAACAAAAAATTGTGCAGTCTAAATATATGATTAAGGTACATAACATTCCAATATTTTGGATATTAAATAAGTGTTGATGTGATAGTTACACCATGTGACCAAAAAAAACTAAATATCAAAGGCCGTTTGTTGTTAAGGTAACTTGAGTCTGTGATTCGGTCGAGCAGTAACCAAGAGGTACTATAATTTATATTCTACTGATGGCTCTTTCTTAGAGCCCCCAATGAACTAAGTTAACTTGTATATTAATTAATGGTCGTAAAAAGACATTGATTTGGGGTATATTTAGGACGTCTACAATGTTCTATTGGATTGGGACTCCGTATCGTTATCAACAATGAAGTTGGGATAATCTATATTACTTTTGTTCTGGATACTACTTATCTTAGGCCCATCAGATGGGTCCAATCTCCTAAAGCCCATATCTAGAACCTTCTAGAGGGCATTCATGGCAAGCCATAGAAGCTCACCACTGGGGCATTCATCATCCCTGCACTACTGTCCCTGTACACTGACAGTAGACAGCTTGATGAGACAGCTCAAGAGGGGTTGACCAACGGGCTCCCCCATGCTAGAGAGGACTCTCCTCTCTAAATAACACTCCCACACATGGAGAGGAGATCTTCTTCCCCACTCTTCTCCTATGTTGTCACTCTGCCTCTATGCAGAGCTCTCACACACACTCCCCCTTGATTAGGGGTGGTAAACGAGTCAGGGGCCTTTCAGGGGCCTTTGGCTCGGCTCGTAAAGGCCTGAGCTCGTTTAATAAAATTTCGTGTTGGAACTAGGCTTGGACTTGTATAAAAGCTCGTTTAATAAAAAGACATCAGGCTCTAATTCAGAAGTTCGGCCTTAGAGCCTCCCAGGCTAGCCTAGTATATAAATATTTATTTATACTTTTTATACTACTTGTAATAACTCTCTCTCATCAATTTATTTCACCCCATTTTATTGGTTTAACAGACTTTTTGAATGATTTTGTTCTATATTATGCTATTTGGATATATATTGAATTTATGTATATTTATGGAATTACTAGTGCTGTTCTATATTACCCTTCATCCTCCTTCACACAAACAAACCCACAAAAACTCATTCGTTCCACTGTGCACTGCTCGTTTTTTGTCAATTTATTTTTTATTTTATTTATTTTATTTTTATTTTTGTTGGCACTTTTTTTATAATGGGCTAAGATATTTAACCTGTTATCTACCTTCTCTCACTTTAATTTTATTTATTTATTGTAGACTTTGTAAATTATAGCTGCAAAATTGGAAGCTAAGGTTTCTATCTGAAAATTGATTTTTTGTGAAATTTTGTTCTCTTATTTTTATTCTTTAACATGCTAACAAGCTAAGACAGGCTTCACACAGGCTTTTATTTTTTGTTAATAAACCAGGTCACAGGCCAATATTATATTCGTAACAGGTAACAGGCTAAGGCCAGTCAGACACGTCTAAATACAGGCTTGGCCCGTTAAGATCAAAGCTCGGCTCGGCTCGGCTCGGCCCGTTAACACCCCTACCCTTGATGCATATACATGGAAAACTCCGCTAGTGCCTTGGTCTCTACCATTGCCACTATGGACACCCCCTATATCAACATACTTCACCTTCCATGGGACACATTTATGTACCACTATGAGTACGACTTTTTTAGTCTTTGATCGAAATTGACTTGTTAGGAGACTGATCCCTCATGCAGCCCTTATGCCTGCGCAACAGGAAGTCGCCCAACGTGAAGAGATGCCTTGGGTAATTAACTATGAAGGCCGGGATGGTTCTCACCCCCGGTAATTAATTATGAAGTCCAAGATGGTTCTCACCCCGGTAATTAATTATGAAGGTCGGTAATTAATTATGAAGGCTGGGACGATTCTCACCCCGGGTAATTAATTATGAAGGCCGGCATGGATCTCACCCCCGGTAAACAAAGTCCGAGATGTGCTACCCCTCGGCAAAAGTCCGAGATGGCCGGCGTCTAGCCAACGTCCTACTAGGCACATTTTTATCGTCATTTATACACTACTATATTAGTTGTTGCAGGTTTTAAATTGGAACAACCGGACATCAAAGGCCCAAGTCACTGGGCATTATTTATTAGACATTCATATCGCAGAGTTTTGTTGTTAAAGAAAAGAATATACATATTTATCATCTATGAAGACTCTCAGTCTCTTTCTCTCTTGGAACATATTCTCTTCTCAAGAAGCTTTCATCTACTATAGTATTTCTCACCCGCGAGTTTTATTTCTGAAGAAGGGAGCATATATATTTATCATCAAGATCTTCATCACCTCTCTCTCTCGGAACAATTATCCTCTTCGGAAGCTTTCATCTACAGTATTATTTTATTATTATCATACGGTCAAGACATCTTTATTCCAGCTGTTAAAATCTCCAGACTATTTGATTCAACATGGGCTCGCCAACTTATTCTTACAATTAAATTATTACTACTTCAAACATTTGAAGATCTTCCTCAATAACAAGACGCATCTTCGAATACAACAAAAGTTCAGCACAATTGCAAGCCATAATAGAATATTTTCTTGAAGCACTTAAGCATCGCCAACCAGACAATTCATACTTGATGACAACAAATAAACAACTCATGAAGGCTGACGTATTACTAACCGGTTACATTGTATCCTGCTTGGAACACTACACACTACGGGTATCCGGCCTAAGCTGCCATATATCTTGGCACCTTGACTCCTTCAAGCTATCAAGCTGGGGGGGCTCTTGTTCTGGATACTACTTACCTTAGGCCCACCAGATGTGCCCAATCTCCTAAAGCCCATATCTAGAACCTTCTAGAGGACACCCATGGCAAGCCATAGAGGCTCACCACTGGGGCATTCTCCATCCCTGCACTGCTGCCCCTGTACACTGACAGTGGGCAGCTTGATGAGACAGCTCAAGGGGGGTTGACCAACGGGCTCTCCCATGCTAGAGAGGTTTCTCCTCTCTAAATACCCCTCTCACACATGTAGAGGGGATCTTCTTTCCCACTCTTCTCCTATGCTGTCACTCTGCCTCTATGCAGAGCTCTCACACACACTCCCCCTTGATGCACATACATGGGAAGCTCCGCTAGTACCTTGGTCTCTACCATTGCCACTATGGACACCTCTTATATCAACATACTTTACCCTCTACGAGACACCTTTATGTACCACTATGAGTACAATATTTTTAGTCTTTGATCGAAATTGACTTATTAGGATATGGAACTGATTCCTCAGGTTTACAAGATGCTAGCTATGGGAGTCGGTGTAACTGTCGTGCAGAAGGACAAAATAAAGGCTTTTTGGACAGCACACTCAGTAATATTTTTTTAGAATCGATGGCAAGAGATTCTTCATTTAGGTATGCAACACCCCAATTATGTGACATGCTGTCTGAATTTGGAAGTAATGCTAACCTGAAGGGAAATAACGAGATTTTAATGAACGGTGTTGCTCTTAAATCCATTTCAGGCGATTTTACATCTTTTGTCTTAACTATTGCTGATTGATAAGGTCCTTTTTTTTTCTTTTTCTTTTTTGGAAATCATTGATAAAGTCTTTTCAGATCTATTGTAAAGTAACATAATTTATCTGCCTGATTGTTGTAGTTTTATGTCATTTGTCCAACCAAGGGAGTTTGGAGCTTGGCAAAGGAAAGCTCAAGTAACTCTTCCTTTTTGGTCTCTCGCTCTATGGGCTACTGATTTATCCCCTCACTTCTCGTTCCTTCTCCGTAGTCGTGACAAAATAAAGCAAACCTAGATGTGTATTAATTTGTTTTCACTGTCTAGATGGGAGAGGCTTCAAAATATCCAGGAGAAATGGAATACCCATCTACTGTGAAAATGACTAGACGAACAAAGGAATTTGAAACTCTTTCCTTAGAGTAGGGTATGGGTGTCTCTACTTACTTTCATTTATTTTGTTAGCACAATCTGAATCTACTGCAGTTATCTACTGATCAACACTGTTTCACATTAACATGAGTGGAAGAAATTGCACAGTCCCCTGGGTCCAAGTTGGAGTCAACAAGCAAGAACAGGACAAAGCAAAGAACAACAGTAAACCGCCTGATGGTATAAGGGATGTGCTTGCCTCTTCCACGGGAATGGCTAGCGATCATGCTGGCTCGGGGGTTCATGACCCAATAACCTAGACTTTGTTTTGGTTTCTACACTCTTTGCTGCAGTTTTCTTTTTGGGCTGATTGCCCTCCATTATTTTCAAAAAAGAAAAGAAAAAGAAGAACAGTGAAAATAAGGCAGTGATACAATACAAGAATGCAATAAACGCTGTCATAAGAAAAATTGATTTTCAAGTTTCAATTTACTGATCTAAATATCATGATATTTTAACCGCGAGTATAGCTGTTTTAGCTTTTACTATATAATATTATCAACCAATATTTCACCAATATGTATACATATAAAATAAAATTTCAACCAATATTCCCCCTTGCTTCGTCTCTTCCCCTCTTCCTCTCCTGCTCTCCCTATTCTCCTACCATTCTCGTATGTCGATTATCATTAATGGAAAGTGCTGAATCCCACATAAATACCGAACCAGCTGAAGGAGTTCGTTGCAGGTATGGACCAGATAGAAAATGGGTAAAAAGAAACAAATGGGTCACACTGTTAGATATTTGTCTCTGATGGAAACTTACACCACTGTACCTGCCAATAATAGGGACTTCACAATACTGACGTAAACAAGAAATATCATGAGATCCAATGTTACAATCAGGAGTTATGTTAGTGGCACATACTGTTCAACTCACATAGGAAATTGTGTACATTGTGCGCCATTGACATTGATGAATATGATGGTGAGAGAGAGAAATAAATTGCGGTAATCAGAGTTACTCAAGTTATGTGAAAAACTTTTTATATGGAAGTAAAATTATTGTACAATTACAGCTTAATTTCAAAGGACTATCTACAGGACACCAGAAGCACAAATATGGAAAATACTCCATAATTAATAGGGATCAAATACCCTGCAATATACACTACCTTTACACCGAGCTCGCCAAAAATGAAAGACTAAGGGGAAAAGGAGCAGAAGTTTCTATATGCCTGACCTCATACACAACAAAAGACAGCAACTCATTCAATCTTTTCCAGTATTTCCAACCTAGTTTTCCTCTTCCAACCTTTCATGGTGGCAACAAGATTGATCAGTCCCACAATCTGACTTTTACTGTATTCCTGTAATGGATGGGTTGCTTCGTTAAAACCTAACCAATCAGATACAGTAACGATGCTGTAGGAAGGGGCTATTCTTACCGGGTGAGCACGCGCCCAGTGCACATATTCTGTCTCGGGAAGGTAGTAAGCCTGGTTTACAAGTCCAAGTTAATAATGTGCGTAAGTAATAAAATGTTGATTGCATCCAAAGGAAGTTTCAAACATGTGAGATCCCAATTTATAGAACAGGTCGGGCATCAACACCCAACTAATTCTACCATGTGACCAAAACTCATCTGTATTTGCAGACAAAATAGTGGGAATGTGTTACCATGTCCTTTGTTCCTTACCTTAATGAAAGTTTCAACCATTTGTAGCCTGGGCTTCACATTCAACGACACAAAATGTTGTAGCCCATTGATCAAAACCTGAAAGGTGGAAAGACAGAAATCCAAACCCAACATATAAAAACTTAAAAAGAATTACTGAAGGAGAAGGAAGGTTCATCAATATTGGTCATTGTTGCAACTTTGCGTTGCGATACATCAGAATTCATATTTGTTTCGTAAGATATTTCAATACGTCCATGATATGATTATTATTAAGATCTGAAAATAAATACAGTCTTGAAAGCTTAACTTTGAAAAGTAATTCAGCCACAGGTAAAATTTTTATCACATAATATAATAGTGGATTCAGGGCGAGTCTTGAAGAAGTGGTAAGTAACTGAAACACCATGGGTTCGAATCGAACATAGTAAACAATGTCTTTGCAAAATTGTAAGGGTAAGGCAGTGTACAATCCATCCTCAACCCACCCTCCCAAAGTCAGGAGCCTTTGTGTCATGGGGTTTTCCTTTTTATAATTTAACAATGGATTAAGATTAATCTACCATATGAACTCCAAATCCAACATGAAAGCACTACAAAGATTTTATCATAGCTGAGAAATAACCTGCAGATCCAATGACATTAGAGCTCGTCCTTCATCACTACATCTCTTTACCCGTGAAAGTCCTTCAACAAGAGTTTCTGCCACAATTTCAAGCCCATAGTCCAATAATAGGTCTTGAATCTACACATACAGAAGCAGAATTTGTGAATCAAAGTCATGTTTGACAGTAGGAATTACTTTTCTATGCTTTTCCTTTTCGACAAGTTAAAAGCAAGATTTTCAAACACAAATATGTACTTCATGTAATAAGTTGTTACATATACACTTAATGAGTATGTCTCATGATATAATGAGTATCTGCAATACCTCTTTACGAATTCCTCCATGAGCAAGTCGAGTTTTATAGTGCTTAAACTCCCCCAGTAACAAATCAATATACCTATCAACACAATTTAAGTCAGAACTGCAGACAGAATGCAGCTTATTCTAAAACTCCACCAGTAACAAATCATATTACACCCATCAATTATTTATATATTTCTCTAACACACTCTCTTACACGAGAGCCCACTGGACTTGAAGGGTAGATAATACACAGGCCTACTTATCTGTGCTAAGAAACTCTACAAGATGAGGATCGAACTCGTGACCTCATAGTCACTAAAGCTCTGATACCATGTTGGAAAAAAGATTTGTATATTACTAAATTGTATCAATAACTGTACAAAAACTCTCTATTTAAAGAGACTAAAAAGACCTAATGGGCTAAGCCCAAATAAGTTGTAGAGTATTCTAACTATTACAAAATAGTGATACAAAATAATGATCAGATAAATAATTCTAATATTTACAATAAATTGTTGGGATATCCAAGTGTGATGAGTATAACATTGATAATGGGCTAGGTGAAGTGGATATAAGTGAATGAACCCGTGAATCCAATGCCTTAAGGTTTTGGGTTGAGATGTAGTGTCGAACCCACTTGCTACAGTTAATGTAGCCTTAGCCCATTGATGGTGGTCCCCCGCCATGGGCTTCTCCTGGGCCTGACAGCGGTATCAAAGCTGGATTGGGTTCGGGCTAGCCAGGTGTTTGACTAAGAGGCGAGTTGAGTACTTTAGCCCTGGGGTACTCGGTTGAGGGGGAGCATATCAATGGTAAGTTTCACACTTGAGGAGGAGATTGTTGGGATATTCAAGTGTGATGAGTCTCACATTGATTAATAATGGGCTAAGTGAAGTGGATATATGTGGATGGACTTATAAACCCAATGTCTTAAGGTTTTTGGTTGAGATGTGGTGTCGAACCCACTTACTACGGTTGATTTAGCCTTAGCCCATTGATGGTGGTCCCCCGCCATGGACTTCCCACAATTTAAGCCAGAACTGCAGAAAGAATGCCAGCTTATTTACTAGATAAAAATTCTGAGGAAAAAAAAGCAGTTACATTTAATGTCTATAGATATGGTTGCAGGCTTGCAGCTCTCAATAATACCAACGGAACTAAATTTTAGGAGCTATAGTATCTGACCCAACACCCAAATATCAAAGGCTATTTGATGATATATAATACATTCTCCCAAGATGATTAGACACTAAAAACAATACAAGTGTTGGCATTAAAATCATCCAGTAGTAATGTTCCTAATCCAAAATTGCAAATATATTCCAAATTTCACACATATAAAAGCATCCAGGTGTTAAATAGGGCAATTAAGTGCATGCAGTAAGTTTTTTATCTTTGATATAAAATTAGCAAATCCCAAGACTTGATGTAAACAATTAAAAGTAACACAAAGAAGAAAAAAGAATGACTTGGCATTCAAATATAAAGATGATCCAAAAAATACAAACCCATTATGCTCCATCCCAAGCTCTTTTACTTCCCATTTACAATTCGCAACACGTTCAACATACCTGTAAGAAGTTGAGCAAAAATTAAAAAAACAAATTGAAGTAGTTACCATGGCATTGCAATATAATAAAGTATAAAACACACAAAATAAGGTTGAAATTTCTGTTTCTATAACGTCTAACCCAATATCGATAGTGCTGGTTAGGAGGCCAGTAAAGACTCGGGGGCTTACAAAAAAACACAAGCATCAAGAGTTAAAACCAATTTCTGATCATTCCAAACCACATCTGACACCAAACACACTCCTTTCGTTGTATTTGGTAACAATTTTTTTCCCTTTAAAATATATTACAAAATAATTTTTACTGCAAAACAATTTCAAATAAATAATTTCCTTTAAAATAAAGGAATAGTAAATATGAATTTGAATTGTAGATAACAATACAATATTTCACTTAATAAAAAGGAGTATTATTTAATATATTTGGAAATTATTCTTTTCTACAACAAACAGAAAATATTTGTAGTTTAAACCAGAAAATATAAAATTTTATTAAACTAAATACATTTCAGTAGAATATAGTTTCCCTTCTCAAGTGGTTTTGATGTCAATTTGATAATACAAAAGTCATATATATTAGCAACATTTCCAGAGCAATCTAGTAGACTTCTAGCTAGGTATACATTTGTCTTACCCATTAATGTGCAGCAGTAGTCTTACTGTTGTCTGATGAACATTCTGTGTAAGATCTGGTACAGCATCTACCTAAAGAAATCCTTATATATTAAAGATTGTTGTTTTCCATACTTAGCTTTTTCATATAAAAAATAAAACAAAAACAATTGAATCAACAGGAAATAAGCAACTAGATAAGAACATATATTCTAAATATACAATCCAAACATGATCTTCCACTAGAAGTTGACACCTTCGTTGTATATGTATAGATATGCTCAAAAAGGGTTTTAATGACCGAAACCGGGGAGGTTCAAGTGGTAAGCAAGCTTGATTTTAGCACTCAAGTGGCCTCCACAATGCCAAGGGTACAAGCCTGTGGAAAGCACCTGTGGTTAAGGGCAACCTCAGTACCCAGAGTGAGGATTAGTCTCGCACCTGTGGTTAAGGAAAGGTGCTCTCTCATTCCTTCCTTCCTAAGCCAAGATAAGGAGAATGAGTTTCTTAAACTAGTAACCTTACAGCCACCAATGGATACAAGTTCGGATGTAAGCATTGCTACTCCACATGTAAGCATATGTAAGGACACTCCAAAATATTATAATTTTTTACAACACGGTGCTATTTCTATGCCATGTTTGGTGTTATAAAATCCAGAAGATATTATATCATACTAATATTAAGATTATATCTGAATATTCTTTAGAGTATCCTATTTCATGATTTGATTCTTTATTTTAGTTCTCTATTTAGTATAAATAGAGATTAGTGTTTTGTCTTTTGTAATCACATCATATCATATCATTATAGAATAGATATGATTAGATTACTTCCTATCTGTAAAAATTATTCCTTTGGATTAGTTCAGGGCTTCTCACTTAAGCTCGTTAGGGTCTCTATATATTGTAACTCTTTGTATCAGATTAATATACAACATATTATTTTATATTCAAGTTGATACCAGAGCTCTTTTGTTCTGGGGACCCTCGCTTCCGCTTAAAACCTTGTTTTCGCTTTAAACCCTAAGCCCACTGCTTAGGAGTCATCTTTTCTTTGTTGTACGTCCTTTCGGCAAGCCATCAAGGGCTGTAAGCCCCTTCTGAGTAATTTCCGAACGCGTCAGCACCTCCGACGGTCACCGAAACCACCGTCCGCCATTGTTCAGGCCGCCGGAGAAGTTTTCCGGCGAGTTTTCAGCCCAGACCGCACGCGATCAGGACCGTCTCCTCCTGGCGACCAAGTATGTGGAAGTCCGGCCACCAACGCATCCCTCACGCGCCGCCCATCTCCTCTGCGCGTGGGCCTCACGCGCCACCTTCTGCCGGCGCGTGTGCACTGTTCCGGCAGCTTTTTCCGGTCGGTCTTGGACAGAGAAGCTCGCCTCCTCCTCCTCTTTCCGGATCTGTGGTTGGTTCTCTGTGGGTCTGACTTTTTGTGCGCGCCTCTTCTTGATCGGTGATCAGGTTCGTTCCTATTTACTCGGTTTATATCTTTGTGATTTAATATAATGGCAGCAACTTCTCCTGTTCATTCGGAGGTCAGTTCTCCACCTCCTCCTGTCAAAAGTTCTCCCAATATCATCTCCACCAATGTTGGGTCCATTACCTCTTCAAAGTTGAAGGGTTCTGTTAATTACAACAACTGGGCCACCTCTGTTCGAGTTTGGTTCTTTGGACAGGGACATGGGAATCATCTCACGACTAAGTCTACTGATGTTCCTAAAGAGGAAAAATCTTATTGGGAAAAGATTGACAACCAGCTTCTGAGTATCCTTTGGCAGTCTATTGATCCAGTCGTCTTGGACATCTTCTATTCTTTTCAAACTTGCACTGAAGTGTGGGAGGAAGCAAAAAACCTCTACACTAATGATCTTCAGCAGCTCTATTTCATCATTTCTCAGTTTATGGAACTGAGCAAATCATCCGACATTCAGATGGAGACATATTAGCAAAAGTCGATCTTTGACGCAGGCATATTTGGATATGTTGCCTTACCTTACTGATGCTTCTGCATATCGGAAACAGGTGGAACGTCTCTTTATGGTTGCCACACTGCCTGGTCTCCCCGAAGAATATGATAATGTCCAGGATACTATCTTGACTAATGGGGATCCTGATCTATCAATGACGTATCAGCGTCTTCTGAATCTTAATAAGAAATCTGCTCCTGCATCGTCTGCTGTTGTTGATTCCCGTACTGACTTTCGTGGGAACATTGGTGGTGGACGTGGTCGTGGTAGAGGCCAGGGAGGACGTGGCCCAGGAGGACGTGGTCAGCGACCTCGTTGTCATTATTGTCAGCAACTTGGTCATTACGAGGAACGTTGCTACACAAAGTATCCTCACCTGCGACCTTCTCATGCTGCTAATATAGCTCAATCGGATACTGCTTCAAATGGTACAGTCTCTCTCTCCTCTGAAGACTATGCAGCACTCCAGACCCTTCTCAGGAAGGCCTCTCCTCAGTCTCAGGCCTCTGCTTCAGAAACTGGTAATCCCGTTGCTTGTGTTTCTCATTCTGCATCACTTGGTCCTTAGATATTTGACTCAGGTGCTACTGATCACCTCTGTGGTAATAAGGAACTTTTTTCATCCCTTACATATTCTGATAATTTACCCTCTTTTACTCTTGCTGATGGCACTAAGGCCCCTGTTCATGGGATTGGACAAATCTGTCCAACCTCCTCATTGACCTTGACATCTGTCTATTACATTCCTAACATCCTTTATAATTTAATATCTGCTAGTAAATTGATCAACTCTCTTAACTGTATTGTCACCTTCTCAAACCATTCTGTTTCTGTGCAGGACCCGGGTACGGGGAAGACGATTGGAGTGGGCCGTGAGTCACGAGGTCTGTTCTACCTGGTTGTGCCGAGTCCTTCCGTTGCTTGTTCTCTCACAGAATCTCCACAACTTATTCACAGTCGCCTCGGGCATCCTAGTCTTTCAAAATTACAGAAGATGGTTCCTCTTTTACCGGTCTTTAGACTTTAGATTGTCAGTCATGTCAGCAAAGAAAACACATATGCTCCTCCTTTGCTAATCGAGTCAATAAACGAGCTGATGCTCCTTTTTCAATTATTCATTCAGATATTTGGGGTCCTAGTCGTAGTGTGTCTGTTTTAGGTTTTCGGTATTTTGTTACCTTTATTGATGATTTTTCACGTTATACTTGGATTTATTTAATGAAAAACCGTTCTGAGTTATTTTCTATTTATCAAAAATTCTCTGTTGAAATTCATACTCAATTTGGTGTTTCTATTCGTATCTTACGTAGTGATAATGCTAAGGAATATGTTTCTGTTGACTTTTCTAATTTCTTAGCCACACAGGGTACTTTAAACCAAACTACTTGTCCTCACACTCCACAACAAAATGGAGCAGCTGAACGTAAGAATAAACATCTCATTGAGACTGCACGGACTCTTCTTATTCACATGCATGTTCCTCTTCACTTCTGGGCCGATGCAGTGCTTGCTTCTTGTTTTCTCATCAACCGTATGCCTTCATCTGTGCTTAATAATGACATTCCTTATAACTTATTGCTTCCAGATGTTCCTCTCTATCCTCTATCCCCACATGTCTTTGGTTGTACCTGTTTTGTTCATGATCTCACTCCTGGTAAGGACAAGTTAACATCCAAAGCCTTTAAATGCATTTTTCTTGGTTATTCTCGTCTTCAAAAGGGTTATCGTTGTTACTCTCCCGATCTTAAGCGTTACTTAGTTTCCGCTGATGTCACCTTTCTTGATCAACAAACCTTTAATTCTATCCCATCTCAATTGTCATAGGTTGATCATGTTCTTCCTGTTCCTTTTCTTGACTTGTCTTTGCCAGCTGCAGGTGCTTCTATTCCAGATGAGCAACCTATTGCTTCTATGCCTGAGGACCGTCCACTTCTCACCTATCAGTGTCGCGAAATTATGCCTCCTGTGACTCATCGCCCACTGCTGTTGATTCTTCCCCTCCGGCTCCTTCACCAGAGGCTCTTCCTATTGCTCAAAGAAAAGATACGCGTACTACTCGTAACCCTTATCCTCTTTATACCTTTTTGAGCTATGACCGTCTTTCTCCACCTTATTTCACTTTTGTTTCTAGTCTTTCTTCTGTTTCTATTCCTCAGACCACAGGTGAAGCACTTTCCCATCCAGGGTGGCGCCAAGCGATGCTTGATGAGATGACTGCACTTCATTCCAATGGCACTTGGGACCTTGTTTCTGCTCCTCCAGAGAAGTCTATTGTTAGTTGTTGCTGGATTTTTACTGTGAAAGTTGGACCTGATAGCCATGTTGATCGACTCATGGCACGCCTAGTTGCAAAGGGTTTTACTCAAATCTCCGGCCTTGATTATAGCGATACATTCTCTTCGGTCGCTAAGATGGCGTCAGTTCGCCTATTTCTTGCTCTTGCTGCTGTTCGTCACTAGCCACTCCTTCAACTTGACATCAAAAATGTTTTTCTTCATGGAGATTTACAAAAAGAAGTTTATATGGAGCAACCACCTGATTTTGTTGCTCAGGGGGAGTCTGGGAAGGTGTGTCGTCTTCGAAAATCCTTACATGGTCTCAAGCAGTCTCCTCGGGCATGGTTCAGTCGCTTCAATTCTGGTGTTCAAGCGTTTGGCTTAATTTGCAGTAAAGTTGACCATTCTGTATTTTATAGGATCACATCTCCTGGTAAGTGCATCTATTTGTTAGTCTATGTTGATGACATCATCCTCACCGGGAGTGATCAAGCTGGAATTCGTCAGTTAAAACAGTATTTATTCAGTCAATTGCAAACAAAAGACCTCGGGAAGCTGCGTCACTTCTTGGGAATTGAGGTAACACAATCTAGACAAGGCATTTCTATCTGTCAAAGGAAGTATGCCTTGGATATCCTAGAAGAGACTGGTATGTTAGAGTGTAAACCAATTGATATACCCATGGATCCCAATGTCAAGTTATTGCCCGGACAGGGGGAGTTGTTATCTGATCCTGGTCGTTATCGGAGGCTAATTGGGAAGCTCAATTATCTTACGGTGACTAGGCCAGATATTTCTTTCGCTGTTAGTACGGCTAGTCAGTTCCTTGATTCCCCTTGTGATTCTCATTGGGATGCCGCTGTGAGGATCCTCTGATACATCAAAGGAGCACCAGGAAAAGGTTTATTGTATTCAGATCAGGGAAATACAGAAATTTGTGGTTATTTAGATGCTGATTGGGCAGGATCACCCTCAGACAGGCGCTCTACTTCTGGCTATTGTGTCTTCTTTGGAGGAAACTTAATTTCTTGGAAGAGCAAGAAACAACCTGTTGTTGCTCGATCTAGTGCAGAAGCTGAATATCGTGCAATGGCAATTACTACATGTGAGTTAATCTGGTTAAAGCAGTTGATTCAGGTGCTTCGCTTTTGTGAACAAAAACAACCCATGACACTCATTTGTGATAATCAAGCTGCGCTACATATATCCTCTAATCCTATATTTCATGAGAGAACCAAACATATAGAGATTGATTGTCACTTCATTCGAGAAAGGATTCAGTCAGGAGAAATCAAGACAGCTTTTGTCAACTCTAATGATCAACTAGCGGATGTCTTCACTAAAGCTCTTAGAGGTCCTCGGGTTGAATTCATTTGTAGCAAGCTTGGTGCTCACAATATATACGCATCAGCTTGAGAGGGAGTGTTAGAATAGATATGAT
This sequence comes from Gastrolobium bilobum, assembly GCF_033153095.1. NCBI lineage: Eukaryota > Viridiplantae > Streptophyta > Magnoliopsida > Fabales > Fabaceae > Gastrolobium > Gastrolobium bilobum. Next base: position 174,372 of record NW_026896200.1, read on the forward strand.
TAGATATGATTAGATTACTTCCTATCTGTAAATATTATTCCTTTGGATTAGTTCTGGGTTTCTCACTTAAGCCCATTAGGGTCTCTATATATTGTAACTCTTTGTATCAGATTAATATACAACATATTATTTTGTATTCATGTATCAAAGCAGCGGTACCATCCTCCGTGACCAGTCCCGTCACTTTTCTGCAGTTAAATTCCCAAAAATTTAAAACTTTATGTCAACTGAATTTCCATCAACCTTCTCACAGTAGTCAAGCGTCTCTTTGTCATATCATCTTTCCGCAACCTTCTCTCATTTGCTCGCTACTGCCCACTGTCATGTTGTCATTCCAACAACAGTCCACCGTCTTCCAGTCACCCACCCACAAATTTTCTATGCAAATTGGCCCCATCAAATTTTGTCACAGATACTATTTGGCCCCGTCATTGTCCCAGTAGCAACCTGCCCCATCAACATTTTTCCTAGGTGTAGCTTGACCCCGTCGAACCTTGTCCTACGCATGCTTTGGTTGGGTCTCTTAAGTTTTCATGTGGTTGAAGCATCCAAATGTTGTTCTTGATGAACTTGAAGGAGAAGTTTTAAGTTCTTGTGTACATTTGATTGCAAAGACAAATCTGATAATGGTCATTCCAGTGAATTTTCTACTTCATTGGTCAGGCAATATTTCAACCAACTCTTTTAGGCTTATGGCCATTCCAATCATCTTGGTGAATATCTACCGGATCCCGTAAGTGCCTTTCTTAACAATGTTTTGTGGAGCCCAAATTATATTATTTGGTTATATCCTTTCTTTAAGCATTTATTTAACAAGCTTAAAGTTTAATAAACTTTAGCTTGAAGGGGAGTGGTATAATATCTAGAAGATATCATATAATATTAAGATTATATCTTAATATAGTTTAAAGTATTAGAGGATCTTTTAGGATTAATTTTCCTATTTCCTTATATTTCATAGTTTTTTCTTTATTTTAGTAGTTTTCTATTTAGTATATAAGGGATTAATGTTTCTCATGTTGTAGGAGATAATTTTATCTCCTACACGTACATAAAAGTGTGTGGAGCCCATGTTTTCTTTTTTTTCTCTCCTCTAGACATAGCTCCACATGGGGCCCACACACTTTTATATGTGTATAGGAGATAAAATCATCTCGTACAACATGAGAAACATTCCCTTAGTATAAATAGGAATTAGTGTTTTGTTTTTTGTAACAACATCGTTCGGCAACAATATAATTCAGTTTTTCCCTTTTTGCCATCTATACCTAAAACCCTATGATTTCAACATTTGGTAGAGGATTTGAAAGGAGATGAAAAGGTTGCAGACTAGCTCCAGTTTAGGTACATAACATTGGTCCATTTCCATTACCTTCCTTCCAAATCCTCCCTACCAAACAAAGCTTAGACATGAATCACAGTAAATATCAAAATTAGCAGGATTTCAACTTCATCTAAGCCATAACATTTCAAATCTTCGTCAATCAAAGTTGTATTCCATGATGTCATTATACAAACAAATTTTTGTTGAATAGTCACTAAAGTCAACTCAAAAGATCTGTCAATATCAATTTTGACAAGATCTTAACCACTTCAACTTAAATATTGAGACTTCACATACCAGATGCACATAGAAATCCTCGAGTACAGTTGAATTACTTTGCAAGAGCATTGATTGAAGATGAGATTTGGATCTATTCAGTATTCGAGCGACAAGAGATATGGTGTCAACAGCCACACATCTTTCCTGAAACATATTAATGAATTTATAGAGACATGTACATGTAATACACAGCTTCATCTTTGACTCAAAATCGGAACTATACAAATTAAGAAAATATCAGAGTTTACAAGCCACCACAGACTCCAATAACATTACTTAATAAGTGAAAGGAGAAAAAATCTCCCCAATATAACATGTTTCATCTTGCAACATTTCTTTTCAACCATATGATGTGGCTTGGATAGTAAATAAAAAAAAATAACCATCAAATGTCGTAACACGGAGGATAAGATGCAAGTTGCAGTGAAAAGTCAGATATAATATAAAGAGATCTGCTCCATCAAATTTGAGTATTGTATTATTTCTGGGACAAATTATAGAAAATAATAATAATTCCGACTTAATATACAGATGGATTTTTTCAAATAAATAAATAAATCAACATTGCAAAGCAGTTTATAAGCAATGAAAGAAATTTAAAATAGAAAGCATCACTGTTTTAGTCATGTGAAAACCTTTCTTTATAAAGCGTGTGAGAAACTTCTTTCCCAAACAAGAGCTTCACGTGAATATACCTTGAGACCCAAAGAAGTCCCTGAGGAGTGGCCAAAATTCGTATTGGGAGGGTTCGTAGGTGTCAACTCTGCATGTACGAATGATGAACTCAAAGCTGTTGGTGAAGACATCTGGGACTTCATCCACTCTTCACATTCTTGGTTTATTCTGGATAAGGCTGTCCTCAAGCGATCTACATGTCACAATTGAATTCAATCACTAATTACTAATCAACTCAAATCTGGATTTAGTTACCCATGTTTGAGTATGTAATACACAATGCCACTTACAATTAAGAGAATTAGTTGAGCTTTTCCCACTTGAACTTGTGTTTTGCTGACCAAATGTTTCATATATAAAATAGAAAAAAAATTCAAACAACTGGCATATTCCCTGCACCAATATACAGAATAAGAAAAAAGAATTTAGAGGAAAAAAATAAAACACCACCAGGCAGTAACGTGAAAAGAAAGGAGGGGGAGGGAGGGACATAAAGTAGTGGAAACCATTTAAGGGCAGAATTAGCCTACCTTAAAGAACTCAACATTTACTACTTCTAATTTCTGCATAAGCCTTGCATATTTATCCATAGACCTTACATTTTAAGAAATAAAATATATCTCATTAAATATAATATTAATAATGAAAACTATGTGGAGGAAAATAACTGATTTTTCTAATAAAAAATGTAAAGCAATTTACCTTAAAAGACATAGAGAAGATCCGGTATGTGTTGTATTCTCTTCATCATTACAATGTGAAGAGTTAATTCTTGAAATATGGGGTTTAGAACTTCGACTTGGCAGTTGACTGTCTTCATCAATAAAGTCAGCAAGAAGATCCTCATTTTCATCTTCTGAAACAGAATTGGCACCATTCATTTGATCAGAATCATTCTTTCTAGGTGAGGCTTTATCATCCTGAAAGTTGTTGGTTGAACCTCCATCCGATTCAGCATAAATTGATCCATTAGGTTGGGAGTAACCATGACCTTCTTTGGAGGTTGATAATTTTTGCAAAAAAGGGTTTCCACTTTTAATCCAATGAGAGAACCCATTCCTCCTAGCACTGGTGTGAAGCATGTTCCCTGATTTATCAGAATGGATTGCGCTGACATTAATTGATTTACCGCTAGACAAAGAAATCAACGGTGCTCCATCACCAATAAGTCCAGCAAAACTGATAATTTGTACTGTATCTGGAGGTAATTTCAACCAAGTCTCTTTCTCCAAAACCATTTTTAGTGCCTAAAATTAGAAAGCAACAAAACAAATTAAACCATTTATAAATGATTATAGACATTGTTCAGGTTCAGAGGATGGCATATTAACAAGCCCAAACAACAATTTACCAATTATATAGCAAACTATTCAGCATCACAAATTTGGAGTGCCTGAACCACTCCCCGTTAAACCCGACTAGCGAGTATGGGGTGAAGGTAATCCTTGTACGCAGCCTTACATTTGCATAATTGCAAAGAAGCTGTTTCCTGGATTCGAACCCATGACTTTTCAGTCATTAAAGAACAGTTTTACCACTGCTCCGGTTCGAAAAAAAAATAATAAAATAATAAATTTCATTCCCAGTATGAATTATTTACTTTCTGCATTTTGTAATAGTTTCATCAAATTAAAGCAACTGTTCTTAATTTTCCACATAATTATAGCACAGCAGTTTCTGGGATTCTGGACCTTCTGATCCTCCAAGGCTGCAGAAAATCAAAAGTACCATAAATGACATAGCTGACATGTTAGATCAGGAACAAAATGTTATTGTGAACATTTCTGAATTCAAAAATAGCAAAAAATTCTGCAATTTTGATTATCTTCTATTACAAGTAAAATTTGATTAGATGAATACTGAACCAGAAACAAGTTGTGCCAGACATCCCAACATGCAACTAGAAAGAACAAAATAAGTAAATAAATTTTTAAAACAGAAAATTATTACATTAATTTAATAATATTAGTTATTATAATCTTATTGATAGCTGCAACACATCACCAGCTTAGAGACACCGAGCAGACATAAGAGGCGACTTGTGACATTGCACTTGTACTTAACATATCATACAAGGCTCAAAGGCACTGAGTAGGAAATCACAATCAACATTATCACTCTAACAACCAAGAAGAATGGGAAGCCTTAAGGTATCTTACATGCACATTTTGTCGGTGAAAAGCTACGAAATAATTTTCACAAACAACCTTCCATTTCTGCCTCAATTCAACTGCTTCAATTCCACAAAAGGCTTCCCCAGCCAAAATGAAGACACTGAGATCTTCATAATTTTTCAAGAATTGATGAATGCTTGCAGAACAAGCCGCAGCCGAAGAAAGCAATACTGACACACGACTTGCAGTGAGATGCCACAGATTCTTGCGTCCTCTTTGAAGGGTCTGTGAAACCAATGCTGTAGCTTCTTTGCGAAGATGGTACCATGGGGATTCAATGTTTGATGCTGCATTGTCTTCCTTTCTGGCCTCATTAACTGGATCAGGAGAATCACTGTATGATGAACCAGTAGTTCTGGTAGTTTCAGTTGTTGAGCTAATTGTTGCAGGTTCCTCCCTAGAAGATGAGCTGGGTATTATATCTCCAGATCTGGACTCTCGAGCCTCACTGGGACTACATGAAATTTCTTCATAGTACTTATTTGAAGTTTGTGCTGCTGAGTCCTGAGATTAAAATCAACCATATGTATGAGACTGAAAAACATATATCAAACAACTATAGACCATGTAATCATGAATAGCTTTCTTCCCAGTCTTAAGCTTGGATACATAGAAATACTGAATGTTTGTGAAAAGAGTACTCTATCACTGAAAAGTGCTTTGCTCAATTCATCAAAACCGAATCAAGGCTTCTCCAACTTACATGTTGAGTGAGATCTTTTCTGGATCTGAAGAGCTTATAAAACTAGAGATTTAGCTATTAGGTGGAAGCCTAAGTGATTTTTATCTCTAACCAGTGCAAAGAAAATAATAAAATAGAAATGCTAAAATTGATATAGTCCACATGAATTCCTTTTTTGGGGGGAGTACAAGTCCACATGAATATTTGATTGCACAAAGCAGAGAGGAAAAAATGCATAATGAAGGGGAAAAAAATTTTACTTAAGAGAAACCAGAAACTTACCTTTCTCTCTAGCTGAAAATCCATAATTTCATGGTATGAACACATAAGGTCAAATAGAACAGCCAACGTTCTTAATAAGCACAGCCTAAACTTAGAATCAGGTATTTGAAGGCATAGATCGCTGTAAGTAAGCCTGGAATTGAAATAACAACTATGAAGCCGATCTAATGTAAAAATACTGAAAGTAGTAATTAAAAGGATGGTAAATATGCTAGTGGAGGAAAAAAAAAAGTACCTACTATTTTGCGGAAGTCCCTCCTCATCCTACAAAAAAGATCAACATACTAATTAAACAACTAAAGAGTCCTTCAAGTTTTGTTTGAAAAAGAAAGAAATCATAGTCCTTTAAATCAAGCAAACTAAACTTTAATGTGAATCCATTGCTATGGCCAGTACTATTGTTTTGGGACCTCAAATATAAATTATTATGAGCAATTATCTTACTCTTACCCATTCTGAGGAATAAAGTTCTGTCAATCCTCACTTGAACCAATATATGTAAACTAAGAATAACACCACTATGCTTCAGCAACTACAATACATGCATACGTGATACGTCTATATAAATTCAAAAGAGGGAATGGTACAGTGGTGCCATAATTACAAACGTCCACAAGGTAATTACAAAGAATAACATTGTTGCTATATAATGAACTACCTCCACACTCAATGTTATTCACATATCAAGTAGGGAAACTATACTATTAATTCTCCAGCCTCCTAAACAATTCAAAAATCCAGATGATACTGAAAGGAAGTAAGGCAAGAAAACGTACTGACATACCTCATGCACAATTGCCTTTAACACAGAGTGTGTTTCTGATATAACTTCTTGCATGAAGAAACTCTGTATCTTTTCAGCAAGACCAGTGGTATCCCCTATTAATGCATACGCATCAATTACCTGCATCACCTCTTCTTATGTTACATCATTTATAATATATTTCCAACAATCCAATAGCAAATATCTGCATACATATATACCATAAAATGGGGAAAACAACGAATCATATCAAATGGTGATTACTTGCATCAAATAAAAACTTCAAAACTAGCTAAAGCTCAGACTTCAAATCAAACCACGGATGGAAATTATTGCCATATCTTGGAGCACATGCTAGCATATTAAAGTGCATGAACATACAAATAACGAAAAGAAAAGATCAATGTAATGCAGTGTGTTTTCCACAAACTCCAAACCTGGATAACTAGATACACTAGGGTAAGCTTTGAAATCATGTGTTTGGCAATTACTTGAAAAATTATCTGTTTTTAATCCAAAGCTAGTTCGAACAAAATCCTATACAAAACTGGTTTTTATTTAATCATTTTTAATTTTAACTAGAACATCCTTTCTCTTCCCTCCATCTATTTATTTGAAATTTACAACAACAAAAAAATAGATTCACTATCACCAAGGTCCACCAAACAATATTTAATATTAAACTAGTGCAGTAACCAAGTTTAATTTGAACCAGATCATCTGTATAGGGATTTATGAAACAAGTTTAAGTTCAAAGTTCAAAACTAGTTTTTAATTTGCCACACAGCCCCTTGAAGCAGAGAGACAAAATTAACAAGTATATATGCTTGTTCTAGACACTAAATACTCAACACTTGCTCCATAGAAAGCAAACCAATTTTCGAAAAAAAATAAATAGATACCCACTGTTATATAGCCATCTTCCTTGAATTCCTGACATACTCCCAATAAAAGAGCATCCAGCTTCTGTAAGGTTCTTCCCAGCCAAACCTACATTAAAAGTATGATGGAAAAACTAAGTCTTAAACAGTTAAATACACAAGCACCCTACATTGTCATCAGGAATATGTTTGGTAACACATGTACAAGTAATGGATTTAATTACACAAGTTCCTAACATGCAAGGAAAATCTTAAGAATATAGCAGTGCTCAACATATCATGCTAAATCTTTCCAAGTAGTTGTTCAACATTTACCTCCACACCACGACTCATCTCTTGTATTACTGAAAGGTCCGACAAACTATCTAGGAGTTGCAAATATTCAGATAGGACTTGAAATGCCTGCATAATGATCAAAATAAAAATAAACATTTTAGAAGATGGCTTATATCCAAAAACAAGGAAAACAATAATAGAAACTTGATTGTTTTCTGAGTAAATCTGCTTGTTAAAACATATATAGGAGCCTACCTTCCAATAATTCCCTTCCTCTACAAGGGATTCAAGTGTTGATTGCATGTCCAATGCACGTCGAAGTTCAGTCAGGATTGGAAGCATGTCCTATGAATGGAAAAGGATGCATTCATGAAGTTACCACCACAACTTATATTACGGCCTAAAAGCATGTATTTTATGCACACGCACACCCTCCAAAAAAAAAGAGAGAGGGAACATATATCCTAAACTAAACTACTTTATATCCCCTACAACCTACAAAAACTCATGAATAATAAGAAGAAATAGGGGTGTAAATGGGCCAATTTGCCTATTAAGGGCCTACGGCCAAGCCTATGTCGGTCCAGGTCTGGCCTAATATATTCAGTAAAACCAAATAGGCGTAAGCCTTTAAAAATCCTGTTTAGAAAACAAGCCACAGGTCTACTTTTATAGGGTTTGGCCTATTGCCTACAAGCTAACCTATTTTATATTATTTATTTTAATTAAAAAAATAAATAAATATTTAAATAATTTAAATTAATGAAATAATATTGTTTCATTAATTTTTTCTAATTCTTGATAGGTATTGAAGACTTGATAGTTTTAAATAGGCTAGCCTTTTGATTTTTTTAAATACAAGCAAGGCTAGGCCTATAATTTAACTTACACTATGATAATATGACAAACCAGGCTCAAAAAAGCCAAACCTGACTCGGCTTATTTACACCCCTAACAAGATATCAGTTTCAAAACACATAATGAAATAAGATCCTGAGAAAAGGTTAAACAAAGCATAAACACATTAAAAAATAGCGGGGGCTGGTTTAAGTACAAAGAGAGGAAATACCAGAAGAGCTTGTTTCTTTTTTTTAAAAGAATTCACAACCAGATCCCTTGAAACCTCATTCATAGATGATGTTAAGTGTCTTCTTCCATTCTGCAAAACCATTGAAAAGAATGCAGTAAGAGCAAGATACAGCAAAAAGGTAACTACAATTATTTGTTGACACCCTTATGATGCTCTTACCATGCAGATGACATTTGCAATTCTCAAGTCTTTTTCCAATTCTCTGACCAAATTCATCCCCTTCACTGGCCAAAAGTAAGTATCAGCTCCTTATACTAAAACTTATTTAAAAAACCAAGTGATCCAGAAATGACAAGTTGGCAACTGCAAGAAAGTTGCATGCACCCAACTTCCCAATTTCTCAATGTGGACTAAAGTTGTAAATTATTTAAACCAGAAAGGATACTGCATTCTTCCAAATACATTTACTCATAATGATAGATTCAGGATCTAGACATAGTTTTAAGTCAATCAGAAAGTAACTAACTTATTTATTGAGCAATTAATAATAATTCCCATGCAATCAAAAATTGATAACCTTAAAATAAGCAAGAAAAAGAGAGTGAACAGCAGAAAACAAATGCAAAACAAAATATCAAACATGCATAACCTCATGTAAACTTGTACAAAGGTGGTGGTCAATTCTCTGAATTCACCTCTTGAACTTACCCATTACTTCATGATGCTCCATAACATGGCGAGATAAACGCTCTGCTACTCTATCCAGTTGAGCCAATCTAAGGGCAGCCTATATGACAAAATCAATACCAAGCATCTTATCAAGAGAATGGATAACATATACAACCTAAATCAATTAACGGGATTCACACAAGCAAAAATTATAAAGATTCTTTGAGCATATGTAACAATAAAATTTAAAAATTAACATAAACACCCACAACAGTGGAACTTCATGCACACCCACACAAGATTACTAACAAAATAAACCATGAAAATAAGTTAAAGGATATATAGGTCAACTTAGTAGTATTTAATCTGCTCAGCCGGCAAGAAGATACACTAAGGTTAGTACGGTCATTTGTATGTCTTTGGCCTCAATTACTTCATGAACCACAAGATGACCCTGATAAGCCCATGCGTCAAACAGAAAAGAAAAGTAACTTAACTAGTCAGAAAAAAGAACATTGAGAATGGCCTGAAGACTCCAGCCAATCAAGCAGATATCATAAAGATACTTCAAACTCACTGATGGGATGGAAAAAGGCCAGGGGGCTAATCAAGAACTCAAGAGCCTATAGCCTAATCCTATTTTCAGCCTACTTTGGCCCAGCCTATTTATGAAACAGGTCTAGCTTCGGCTTTTCAAAAGGACTGTTCAACTAAGTAGGCTAAGAGCATGTTTGGTCTTGTTTACTTTAGCTTAAAAGCTAGTTTAAAGCTAAATCTAAAAATGAGCTCTTAAAAAATTAAGCTAAAGTTGTCTGGTGTTTGACCCACAAATCTCCCAAACTGTTTGCCAAAATGCGTAAAATGTTCGAGTTAAATTCAAAACTGCTCACCTATGAAACACCGATACTCCTCAATTTTTTTTCCAAAGTATCAGATACACATATCAGAAACGTATTGTATCGTATCGACATCCCGTATCGAGAACGTATCGGGAACATATCAAAAACGCCGTGTCGGAATCGGTGCTTCATAGCTGCTCACGATTAAAATATGTAAATAAATATTACGTATTGAGGCAGTGGGAACACTTCTATTTCACAAAACAACCCCTTACTTTTGAATAATTTTTTACCAAAAACTTGATGGTGGAGATTAGTGATGTTATCAGGGAAGGAGGTTAGAAAAATGTCACTAGAGCAAAAAGTCATCACCGAAGCAAGAGGTCGTCACCAAGAGAAATGAATGTGAACTCATTGCAAAAGTAAGAGGTTGTTGCTGAGAGCAACAAACACAGATCTTGTCACTGGAAAAAGAGGCCGCCTATGCTGAGAGCAAAGAACGAAGTCGAAGATTGGTCAATAAGACTCAGGGAAAGGATTTCCCACAAACATGTGTCCCATAAAGTCGAAAATGGTGATTGACCAAAAAAAAAAAAAAGGAGAAGCCAAATACTCCTCCCAACAACTTCTAGATTTACTTTTTTTTCTTTATATAAAAAAAGCTGTTTTTTTCAAGAGCTCCTCTAAAATCATTTGCCTGATTTCTCCTTTTAAGGAGAAGAGAAGCTAGAAATAAGTCAGGCCAAACAGATACTAAGACCTAATGGCCTATGCCTTTCAAAAAGCCTATTTGGCTTACTAGGTTGGCCCGTTTCTTTATTATTTAGACATATAATTAAAAATTTATAATACTTTAATAAGGTCAGACTTATTGCAAAATTATAAAGTCTAAGCTTATTGGCCTTTTTCAAGACCTTTATGTATGTAGGCTTTTGGGTCAACTCAGGCTTTAATACTATCACAAATATACCTGGGTGAGTCCTGATGTGTCTCTAAAACACTATGTATTAAGTGACTAACTCAGTACCTAATTGAGCTAAAATTAATTAAATACACATGATAACTGAGATTAAATGGCTATTTTATTTTCAGTAATATTCTCACAAGAAATTATCATGTTTTATAAGGATTTTGGAACATTTGGAGACATTACAAGGAAGCAAGAAAAAAGAAAGTTAAAAAGAAGGATGTTGGCGCCAAAGTCAACCTTCACCCAAGATTCTAGCGTGAACCCCAAGATTTTAGCGCCAAAGTGCAAGATCCAAGCGTGGAGTCCAAGATCCTAGCGCCCTGTCCAAGCTCCAAGCGCCAATTTACCAGCATTCAAAGTCTTCCCATGCTAGTGGCGTGGGCATAGCGCCCTTAGCGTCAATTTCGCAATTGTCAATGTTTCTCCATGCTAGTAGCGTGGCAGTGGTGATACTAGCGCCAATTGTCACGTGCAATTCAAGTGATACAATTTTAATATCTAATCAAGGATTTGAATTAAGATTTCTGCGGGATTTAAAAAGATACCAGCTCTTCAATTATAAATGCAAGCTTTTGCAAGAAATTAAAGGACTTCTGCACAATTGAAGAACGGTAAGGCCAAAAACCGAGAGAATTGAGACGAAGACGAAGATTGGAGGAAGATCAAAGCTGTGTAGTGGAGATCATTCATCTTTCTTCTTCCAATGACTTCTTCTGTTTTATTTTATTTCTTTGCTTTGTTTAAGCCAGATATGTCTGGCTAATTTCTTCATTATAGTTAGGGATATGGATCCGACGTGAATAATCCTTGTTTGATTTAATTCTTTTCATTAATAAATTGTCTCTAATTGTATGTTAAATTCTTGTATGACTTGATCAATCATATAGGGATAAAGAGTGTTAGGGTTCACAATAGACATATTGGGATCTTAGCTTTGACAGGGGTAGAACATCAATTCTTGCGTGATCCAGACATAGGCTTCTAGGAATTGCGAGCATTTGTAATTCATCGCGCTTAAAGCTAAATCCAAAAGGAATTACTAAGACATTAGAGATCCAATTGGGTTAAAGGGTTAAAGAACTAAGACATTAGGATTTAACTAATTAATTATTAGATAGTGAATTGTTTGAATCAATTGGGATAAAATATTATTGAATTGAATTAGATTACCAAGGTGAAACGAAGGAGAAGTTGACCATTATCGATTTTTAATCCATCCTTTAATTCGTTGCATTTTGTTCTCGCGTTCATTATTACTGAGTAGTTATTAATTGTTTCTTTGATAATTGTTTTTTGTCAGTTTAATCATTACTTTTTCCAAATTACTTTCGATTTGTTCAAATTAAGGGGACTAGTAAGAATAGTGTTTGGAGTCCTTAATCCTCGTGGGAACGATACTTTCTCATCACTCCATTACTTGTTTGACCAGTATACTTGTCGTGAACGCAACAAGTCCCAACAAAAAGCCTATTATAATAAGCTAGGCTCAAGCCAGCATTTGGCATAACAGGCTTAGGCCTATTTAGGAAAAGTTTACCCTTACTTGTTTCTGTAAACACAAGACATGTTTTGATTATAACAAAAAAGTAGCAACAAAAAGAGAAAAACTTTGATGAAGAGCAAAAAGAATCAACCATATACGGACATTGAAGATACATGATGGAGCCAAAAGAGAAAAATAATGAGATAACAAAGTGACGACAACATAAAATAGCTTTAGAGATAGAAAGGAATCAAGAGCAACAAGAAGGAATTAGAAAAGTAAAACCAAGATCAAAGGCAACAAACTACAAACAACCTTCAAGGGAAGCTTAATGTCACAAGCGATAATAAAAGAGGATCAAATCCAACAAAGTACTAAGTATTGTCAAATCCAACTAGTCAAGCATCAACTTCATGTGAAGAATCAAGATCCAAGATTTAATGCAACAAGTTGAGTCCCCTTTCCTATTAGAATATACTTTTATGACTTAGATAAAATTGTAAGGTTACTATGGTGTTTTCTTTCATGTTTCTCAAACTTGCATGACTTTTATACAAAATCATCTTTTCATATTTGTCTGACAAAGGAAAATAACCAACATATACTAATAATCCATTTTACAAAAAGGTCTTTTGAATCAAATTGGTTTTCATCTGTAAAATTCATGCACAAGAGTCAAGAAGGTTTAGAAAATGATTTCAACATGTTTTTAACATATTAAAACCTTATAAACATCTTTCCAAAAGCTAGTTATGTGAACCAATAATATTAGGAACCATTTAAAAGTGAAAAGGAGTGCAAAAAAGTACATTTCTGACCATTTTTCACTTATTATCAAGCAAGTATTCAAATACTCCAAGAAGTATTCCAATAGTTTCATATAGAAAAGCAAGTATTCGAATACTCATCGAAAAGCATATAAGTACTTTGCAACCAGAGAGAATATAACGACTAGAAACAACTAGTTTTTTATGGAAACACTATATATATGTTCAAAACGGATATTGAGAGTAAAAAAAGATTCAAAAACATTCATTAAGATCATATACACAAATCTATCAATCTTGAGCTCATTCTTGCAAATTCATAATACCCAATTAGAGATTCAACTTATATACTTGCTCTTTGAGAAAGTTACCATTTCTTCATCATTCTCCAACTGTAAGATCACATTATAAGGTTGTCAAGAACTAGAGAAGATTGGTGGTTGAAAGGTTTCTAAGCACATTATAATGTTGCTAAGAACCTGTGAAGCTTCGTGAATTGTAAGGTTTCCAAACACCCGAAAGCTTGAACGTTGTAAGAGTTTGTCAAGCACCCGCGAAGCTTGACCTATAGTTGAAAAATTGTTTGAGCGACTTGCAATCTAGAAGTAGGTCACAAGTGGTGGTGACAGAACAAAGATAAATTGTGCTTGCAATCTTCCTAAATCTTAACTCTTTATTTCTAGCACTTTAATTGCTTTTTTGATATCTAACTTGTGTTGGTATATATTGTATCATTGAGATAGATTATGTATTACAGGTTATTTGAATATTTTAATAAGCTCTACATATATCAAAGTTTGCATGAAATTGTAATTTAGAAACAAGAATGGGGCATCTACAAAAAATCTTGTCATACTTAATTCAACCCCCCTCGTATGGAAGTCACATTCTTAACAATTTCCACCCCCAATCCTTCAATCAGTAAGGCAAATCCCACTCCTCCAATAGTACCCCTAACCTATTCCTCCCACTAAATGGTTCGAATAAAGGAACGGCTTTTCACATCTTGTATCTTTTTACTGCCAAACAGACGCCCACAAGAAACTACCACATATCCATTTGAATGAAGCAACATCGGAAACACAACCATTTACCATTAAACACGAGATGACAATTTGCAATGCAAGAGATGATCATCAAAGCTAACAATAATTTATTATAAATAAATAAAGAGGAAGCATTAAGTACATAAATGTCATCAATTGGATAATTAATAAATGGATGCCACTATTTTTCGTTAAGCAGAAGAATAGCTCAGCAGAGAACCCAGATTACAGAGAACATTTTACCCTTGAAGATAAGAAAAAGTTCAAAAAATTTCCACTGATAGCAAAGATTGAGAAACATGAACCATACCTGTTTTTCAAAAAATGTCAGCTCACTTTCCTCAGCTGGAACATGCTCTAAAACATGCCTAATTGGATCAAAGTCCTGCATAAAAATATTTTTAAAAGATTTTAGTAGCATTCATGAAGAATCCATTCACCTAATAATTCATAGTGATGTACTACAAGTAATTTGAATAAAATTTCAATGGAGCAAAAACATGAAGAGAAATTTTCAAAACATTAGCACGTGGAATATAGAAATGGCTTTTTTCTCTATGTTGTAGCACAATTTTTATGTCATTAAATATTTTCCTACTTGTTTTTTGTATTGGGTGATAGTGGCATAATTTTATAATCAATAGAAACATTAAGAAAAATAAAATATAAAACTCATTCAATAGTATTATGCTAATAAGGAGAAGCCGTTATAAGCAAAACTGAATAGGGAGAGAGAGAATAAATTGCATATGTCCTGTAAATGAACCAAAAGAATAATATAAAAAATTCCCAAACAGAGAAATGGTATTTACTAATGAATATGGATTCCCATTCCCAGAAGTTCAAGTTCTAAATAAAGGGATAATCAAATATTAATGAAATGTTAAAAAATTTAGAGGGAGAAGTTTGTATATATAAAACTTTCTAATATGAAGTGTTGTGTCAATGGTCTAAGGCTACAAAACTAATTCTTACAAAGAAGAGTCCTGTGCTCTAAACTGTTAGCAAAAAAATAAAGGTGTTTACAAAGAAGAGTACTAATTCTCATGGTACAAGGAAATATTCCAAAGCTTCTAAAAGATAACTTTCTGCCATCTTCCAATAAACATGGACATACATAAAAACATCTCTCCAGATTGGGTAACATAACCTTCATAAATCAAAAGAGTTCTATCATTCAACACAAGGGAGGTTGCAAGAAAAATAAGTATGAATTTGAAACTAAAGTGATACAGGCAAGTAGCACCTCCTCATAGTATTCATCCTCTAGTTCCTCCACTACTTGGCCATGAGGTCTGCTCCCATATATGGAACTCAGTTCTTCAGAACTTGATGAAAGACTATACCTCTGATGAGGAGGTAATCCTGCAAGAGCACGAGCTACAGCAGCTGCAGCAGCAGCTCGAGCTGGAACCTATTCAACAAGATTTATGAAACATGAAATATGACTAACTCACAAATCTAACAAGGAGTCATTGTTAGAATACCAACAAGTATTTGTATATACATAGCAGGATAACCATAAAGAGCATGCATTATTAGGTTCATTGGTGGGCCAAAGGATGAAATTGCAAGATAATATTCAAAACACTTCTGGACCAGTAAGTTATCAAGAATGCAGAATGATCAACTCTACGAAACAATAGCAAGAATCTAAGCTAACAAAATCCTCATCCTCACAAAATAACACTACTGTAATAATTAGAACAAAAAAAAATAAAAAATAAAAAATAAAAAGAATTCTTGACATCAGCTGCAACTCCAATGTGAGAGAGGATTATGCTTTGATTGTGAAGAAAGATTCAATCGTTCAATATAAAAAGCAAGGACACAAATGTCAGTTCATAATTAATATTCACTAAGTGCCTGTTTGGATCCTTTCTTTTTTAAGCTAGAAACTACTTATAAGCATAAGCTAGGCCAAATAGGTTTTGGGAAAAGCTCTCATAACGAAAAGCTCTTTCTTTTATAATGAAGAAAAAAGCTAAAAGCTCCTAGGAAGAGTTTTTTTTTTAAGCTCTTATCTGCTTTTTTTGAATTGTGTGCTTTTTTTTAAAATGAAGAGTTATAAAGATAGAAAGAGAGAGAATTTTCTTGAAATATGTGTTTTTAAGTAACTTTTAAGCTAAAAATTTTATGTGACAATCAAACAGCTTCTACCTTTTTTTTTAAGCTCTTTTGTTTAGCTTTAGCTTATGAGTAACTTCTAATTTAAAAAAAAAAGAATCCAAACAGGCTCTAAAATTATTGTAGCTAGTTAGCTACTGCGATTGAAGATGAACCACATGGAAGCAAGCCATACTCAAGATATTATTGGTACTCCATATGAAATATATGTAAAATCACATCTTTATGACTTTCACATTTAACTTATAAATAGCTTCAGCATAACAAGTACAACTCTATCCCACTTGTAATAATTCTAGCACCCAAAACTCACAAGTTTCCTAATCCAGGGAAACACAAACAACTAAGCAATGCAAACAAATTATTCTGTCTTTCCTACAACCAAACGGACCTAAACATTTACGAGTCAATGCAGGTGCTCTTATAGAGAGCTGAGTTTCGTGACAAAATTTATTTTATGATTTCAACATCTAGCCGAATCCAACATACAACCGTTCATAGTTATAAAATAAGCTTGTGAACTCTTAACAGAAAGTCCTGCTCATTAAGAATGAGTACAAGCTAGCCTGCAGCATCAAAATTGGGATTCGCAATCAAGCGCGTACCATCATCAAATCCGAAACTCACATCAAATGCGTTAGAAGCAACAAAGCTAACGCATTATCCTAACTTAACCATAACCAAAGTATACCATTCAACAATCCAACCATACGGCATTATCTAGAACTAAAGGCACAAATATAAAATTTAAAAAAATAAATAAATAATAATTCAAATTCAGAGGCAATTGTGCATCAAAATCATTCGTAGATTGATTTACCTCGGGGCGATCAGAAACGGGAGGGAGCAATCCGAGCGATCTCGCGGACCTAACAGAGCTCAAGATCTTTTCACCGACCTTGGACAAATCCATTGCTCCTCCCTGGGAGAGCAAGAAGAAAGGGAGCAAGAAAACCCTAGAGCTCTCGAGTCCTCCCTCACTCAAATCACCATTGAAAATAAACGGATTACCAAGAACGCTTCCAAAGGGGAACAAATTCGGCTGCATCTCAACTCAAGTCTCCGAGATCAAACGGTAACAGTTCCATTTCAAGACGAATCGGTTGTGTTTGCGCCTCTCTCTCTCTCTCTCTCTCTCTCTCTCTCTCTCTTTTTTGCTGCGAGTGAGATCTGATTGTTACGTGATGGAAAATGTGAGTCTCGAAGTGGTGACTTGAGACACTGATTTTTTATTTTTTATTTTTATTTTTTTTATTGCGTTGTAGACTTTTGGTTTTTTACTTCACTGGCCACACACCTCGCTCGCTACTGTGCAACAGTGCAAGAATGCGATCGCTGCTTAATGCTTGTTGACGAGAAATGGCTTAGAGATTGGGATCAGCCAGGGACTTTGCGCGCATCTGGTTTTGTTCCTTTACTAAGAATTTACGTGTCGGTTGTGAAGGGACGAGATTAAAAATCAACATGTGAAAGAGTTATTAGATAGAAGTAATTAACGCGTAAATAGAAAATAATTACATCTGACAAAAAGATTTGAGAATGTAAACTAATTATCACTTTTAGTTTTGTACACGGATTGTATATAGAGACTACGGTTAGACATAAATTTCTTGTTAAATAGGAATAAAAGAATAAAAAATGTGTCCCTTGCCATATGTCCCATGTCTGTTTCTTCAATTAGATTTTCGTATGTAAGATGAAAGTTACACGGCATTTATAATGCCCTGGAGGTTTTTTTTATAAGGTCAAACAAATTTTTATAAAAATATTTATAATAAAAAAATTCTTTTTTTATAAAGAGAAAAAAGTCAAAAAAAACTTTTAGAAAAAACATTTTTGAAATTGTATTATTATATTTTAATTTGAGTTTTTAAATAATTTTTTAAATTACAAATTTTATATAATCTTCAAACAGTTTTAATTTTATTTTTTTAGCTTTAATTTAAAAGTAATTTTTAATTTTAAAATAAAATGTCAAACAGAGTCCTATTATTTTCAAATTGAATATTGTTAGTTGGGTGTAATGTATAACACTATAAAATTACGGGTAATACGTATGTCATGTAAGCAAATTTCCTAATGACTCATCGATAAGCATGCAGATATTTCTTTTGTTTTTTATTTTATTTTTCTTTTATGAAAGGACCATTAAAATTTGTTTGTGCAGGAAAAAAATTTACAGTCCTATTAGATGACATATATATTCTCCTAAAAATATTCACCATTAATACTGATAAATGATTAAAAAAGGATAAAAGAATATAAAAGAATAAATAAATAACAGTAGTAAAAATTATGTGAGATACAGAGAAAATTTTTATCTGCAAATTATATTAGTATTTTCTTTTTTCTTTTTTGGTGAAAAATTATATTAGTATTTTCAGTTAGCGTTTGTTTGGTTTGTGAGGAAATAAGTTGGTGCAAGGAGCAAATGGGGTAAAAAAAGGAACAGAATCCTATTTGAACATGCAAATAAAATACGGAAGAAATAATATCTTTGTGGAACATTCTTTTAGGGGGCGTTTGGTAAAAAAAAAATTATTTGAGAATCACAATTTCCGAAAATATGGTGAGAAAGTGAGTTTTCTGAAAATGTTAAAAAAATTTGTTTGATAGACCAAAATATTACCGGAAATATTAAAGTTTTATATATCTATGTTTGGTTGATGGTAAAACATTGCTGAGAATATATAGTGAATTTACGAAACTAACCCTTGTAATTAATTTTGGTTATAACGTTTTTGCTTTTTCAGCCTCCTACAACATCGTTCATTCCCCGCTTCCTCTCTCCGTGTCTCCGATCAAAGTCGTCGTCCATCACTCCGGCACGGCGTGATTTTGGTCTCAACTCTCAATCTCTCTTTCTCAGTCAACACCCACACACAGACGAAAAGTAAAGCAAGTCTAGATTCAAACAAGGAGAGAGATTAAGGATCATATTTGAGTTGGAAGCTGCCGCCATTAGTTGGTAAGCGATGTTAACCTTTTACAAGCAGTTAAAACATGTTCTTTGCTTTGAGGGTTTCAATCCTTTTTATTTTGTTTTCGTTTTCCCTTTCAATATTGGTATTAACAAAAAAAGAAATAAAACCCATAAAAGCAAAAAAGAATAGCAAAGAACATAAGAATGCTGTGAAGGATTTTGGTTTCATTTTTTTAAGTTGTATTAAGTGAAACGTTACTCTTCTCTGTCTCTCTGGTCTCTGTCACACACACACACCATTAACGGTGCTAAAAAGGGTTTCGCAAACAACAAGAACTTTAATTGAAGGTGTGGATGGAGATCAGTCTGGAATAGGTGGGTGTGAAAGCTTAATTTCTAGGCATGTTTTATCTTTATCCTCATCGAGGCTGAAGACATGCTACTGTGGAGTGCCGGCTGTGTTGCGTAAGTCTCGGACGTCAAGGAATCCAGGAAGAGAGTTTTTTGGATGTCTTAATTTTAGAACAAGTCAGGCTTGTCATTTCTTTGAATGGTTTGATGAACCCAGTTGCCATAACTGTAAAAAGAATGACAATTTGTTGAAACTATTAGTTGTTTTGTTAATTGTACTTGTAATAATATTTGGGATTGTCATATATGCTATGATAAAATCTTGTTGAATTGTAATATAATGGTTTATGGTTAATTTTGTGGATTACCAAGTTGTAATGGTATGTAGATTTGTAAATTTGTTCAACCTAAATGATGTGGAAGCTTTCAATGTAGCATACCATTATTCAAAATTATGTACTTTGTGTAGCTTTTGCTGTGTCTTTATTCCGTAAGTTGTGTTTTTTTAATAGTTTAGGATTGTTTGTAATGGATTGTGTTATTTAACTTGTTATCACATCCTTATTGTAATGTTAGATTATTTTGTATTTTGCCTCAAATCATCAGTTGATCTCTTTTACATAAACAGAGGCATCAATGAACTGTAAACTATGTTGGTTTCGTATTGCATTAAGAGTTGTGCTGACTTGACTCTTCTTACAACATTGTCTCAGTCTATTTCCTTGTTATTTCTCTATTTCTGTCATTGTTGCAATAACAAAATAGCCATCGATATCTCTCTGTGAACTGTGAAGCCTACAACAGAGTGTTGCTCTACTTTACCCAGGAGGAGCACTGGCGGACCTACATGGTTTGCCAATGTGTGTAAGTGCAAACACACAAAAAAAAATTATTTGAAATAGCAAAGCTTGATATATGTGAATAGTTGGTGAGTCATCTCTACTACTGTAGGATTTGCTATGTGAATAGCTTGAAATAGCATTTAAATTTTTTTTAATAGCTTGAAGAGTAAAGTACCTTTTGAGTCCTCAACAAAAATCACGGGGCCTATTTTAATCTCCTAGAAAAAAAAGTCGACTTGTGGTCAGTGGCGGACCCAGAAATTTTTTCTGTGGGGGGCTAAAAATTAAACATTTGTTTCTCTCTAATATATGAGAGGTCAAAATACGAAAAATTAAATATTTGTTCCTCTCTTCAACCACAATATGTGTGAGGTCCAAACACTAATCCAGAGAACATAACTCATAAATACTCTTTTAACTTGTTATAGAGAGAAAGATGGAAAGAGAAAGAGAGGTGGAAGATGTCACAGTAAAATCTACTATCAATTTAAAAAAACTACAGCTTTTCAACCCCTAAAATAAATATTTTTTATGCAAAGAAACAAAAAAAAAAAAGGAGAGCAAAGGTTTAGATTTCACAAAAAATATTAACTAATTACTATATCTATATCTAAATAGATAACCATGGTGGCTAGTTTTGTCATAACATTTGTTGTGTTATTTTTGGTGTAAATCTTTTACATATTCACACTCCCATCATTTATTTCTTCTTGTATTGAACCTTATTTGCTTTGTCCTCGAATAAAATTTTGTGTTTGTTACAATGTGCAAGGCCCTATGATGGTCACAATAAACATTAATCTTTTGTTGTTTGTGTCTAAGTTCTTTCACCAACTTTTGAATCGAAATTTATTCTTTTAATGCTTGGGTAGTTATCATGTAAAATCTATTGTAGATAAAGCTACAACAACGTGTAATTTGGATAAGTAAATTATCATTCCTCTTGCAAGTGTGAAACCATAGCATGTAACAAACTTTCTATTATCCATATCACCTACAAAATCTAAATCTATATATTCTCTAATAATAAGCTTTGATCCTCCAAAATTCAATGCAACATCTGAGGTTCCTTTGATGTATTTTAGGATCCTAATATTTTAATGCTCTTTACCATGATTTGGTTAAATAGTTTTATCATCCCAATTGCTTTGGTATATGATCCCATATAGATCATTGCATATATAAGGTTTCTCATCGCTGCACTTCATTGATAAGACACATACTTGATGATAATTTATAATTGACAAGAAGTAGAAAAAAATTTGATTATTGTATATTGAAGCGACACAAGATTTTTTTTGGAGTTTACCACCAAGTACCAACATGTTATCCATTCAATCAAATCTCTTGTTCTATCATCTTAGCTACAGATATTTGGTTAACTTAGCAAACTAATTTTTTTTCCTTATCCTTTAAATTGAAGTATATATATATATAAATAGGGCGGGATATACTTATCACCAAAAAAGTTTACCACCCTTACAACTAACTTAATCAGTTATAATTTATTGAAAATAAACAATTAACTAATAAGAGCGACCAATAATTTTTACAAAATTTTAACTATTAGATTGACGAAAATCAACGGTGATTAGGTTGGTTGTAAGTAAAGACAGACCTACATGGGGGGCTAGGGGTGCCACCAAGGTAAAAATATCTTATTAAATCAGTGAAATGCTTGGGATTTTTGTTCCCATCTTTGGTCATTGATTTATCCAAAGGTTTCTTGAAATCGCAAATTGAACCACTGAAGAAGTGTTTCTTGGACTGGTTCTTGTCCAAAAGAACCTTGATTACAATAGAAGAGGTGTCATAAAATGCAAAGTATTCAAGTGCAAGATCAACAAAGCAAGAATTTCTTTCTTTATGTATGAAAATGACACTTTGGGTAAGTGGGAAATTATAGATTTTTTAAATTATAAAAGCACATAAGTAGAAAATTGTGATGTGGTGCATATGCGGAAGAGACCTGAATAGCAAAGTTGATATTAGTGACTAGAGAGAGAAACTTGTAATGAAAACGGAAATGGGTTCTTGGAAGCATTGGGAATTAGATGCTTTTGTTTTTGTGGTAAGAACATGATTATTTGTGTCTATATGATATAGATTCCAATAACTTTATATTAACTCTAGAGTTTTTCTTAGGGGGTGTTTGGTAGAGGAGAAAAAAAATTTACCAGGAAAATACAATTACTAGAAATTTGGTAGGAAAGTTAAAAAAAAGTTGTTTGGTAAACCGAAATATTACCAAGAAAATTAGATTAAGTTTACTGAGTCTTTGTTTGGTTGAAAGTAAAATATTGATGGAAAAATAGGTTGAAAATACGAAAATAACCCTTTATAATTTTTCATTCAGTTATATTATCTATCTTTAGTAGATACCACAACTCGATGCAGATAATTATGAATGCTATTGTGAGTTCTATGTACATTTTTATCTTAAACTTGTGTCTCTTCCACCTACAACTAATTGTTGCTGCTGATAATTATGCCACTTCTCGTGACTTTTTGCTGTCGTTGATTGCTTAGTTGCATGCTTTACTGGGGAACAAAAAATACCACTTACAAAGTGGTATTTCTAAACAGTAGTTTTCAACATAATTTTCACTCAATTAGCAAATCATGGGCAACTGATTTTAGTGGGCATATTTCTTTAAAACTTGTACCAAACATGGTATAATACAATACCCACTCTCACTTCCCCATCCATCTCAAAAAAATCTTCCTACCAAACACTACCTTAAGCTAAGCTAAGTTGAGCTGGTTGAAATAGATAACTTAAAAAAAATTGTGTGTCTAAAATAATTATGTAATTTTATTAGATTCTTCCTAGCAAGCATTTTTTCATTTTTAGCGTGATCATTCCAACCAAAACTAACATTGTCTTTTCATAACAATAATACAAATTTTTGCCCCCCGTCGTATAATTTGCTTGGTCCGCCACTGGTTGTAAGGATGAAAATTTTTTATGGTGGTAAATATATTATTCCCCTATATAAATTTCCTCTATAAGTTATTGTTATGGACCTGAGTAAGGCTCATATCCTTGGGAGGCCCAGACGACCTAAAGTCCATAAGTAAGTTTTATAAATAAGAGCTAAAGACCACATGTATGAATGATCCCTTTTTAACCTATTTATGCAATCACACAACACACACACACCAACCCCCATCTTGGCTAAGGCCGTCATATCATGTGTCGTGATTTGCTGTCCCCAAGATACCTAAATCTATAGGTATCTAGAAAAAACACTAGATCCAACATCAACAAGCTAACCTCCGTTTAGACACCTCTGCCATTCAGGCAGAACATTGGCGCCGTCTGTGGGAATTTTCTAACCCACTTTTCCATGATCACGTGGGTAAAGATCAACGATCAAAATGGTACGAACAACTAGAAGCAGTTATTGGCAGTCGTCGATGTCGAACCCCAGGCATGAACCAATTCCCCCGATTAGGGAAAATCCAACGGGACGACAGGTGCCCAACAACCATCAGCAAGTGGACACCAACGGTGTCCATATTAGCGATGTACATTCTGACTCGGCATCAACTCCAGGAGTTAACCCCCATGCCCCGTATGTGGAAGGGTTGCAGCCGATTGACAGACAGGCTATGAATGCGGGACAAAGGCCAAATGATGCAAATAATGACCAACGAGTGATAGATCTGGCTGTTGCTGCGGTGCTCAGAAGGATGGATGAGATGGAGAAAAGGAATGAACTCCAAAGATAGGAGGATGCTAGGCACATCCGGGAATTGGAATCACAGCTCTGGCAAGTGAGAAACCCGGATCCTGCACGAGCTATAACACAAGTCATGACGGACTTGAGAATCACGAACCTTCGTCAAGGTAACGATGATCGAGGGGGGAGCCTGGGTCATATGAGGAACATTGACAGCCGAGGTCAAAGGTTAGTTACTAACTCGGCTCAAAATCAAGAGACAACATGATGGTAGCCGAGGTGGAGAAAGGAACCCGACATGAAAAATGGAGAACTTCTAGCCTTGAGTCGACAGACAGCAAATCATAAACCCGGATGATGTATCCGGGGTACATAGGAGGAAATATAACAGGGGGCAATATAATGATAGTCCCTTCGTGGACGAGATTGTTGATGCACCCTTCCCAAAAAATTTAAACTTATCAGAACTCCCTAAGTATGGTGGAACTCAAGATCCTTAGGTGCATTTAGACACTTTCAACACGGCCATGTATATTTAGGGGATAGAAGAGCCTTTAATTACACGACTTTTTGCAACCACATTGACAGGAGCAGCTCAAATTTGGTTTTCATCATTTCCAGTCGGGTCTATCAGATCCTTTGAAGAATTTGGCGAAAGATTTTTGTTGAACTTTGCTACTAGCAAAAAACAGCCGAAATCAGAGTTCGCACTGGGGAAAATAAGACAACAACCCGACGAAACTCTACAGAAATACTTGGATCGTTTTAAAGTGGCAGCCTTGCAGGTTCCAAGGTTATCTGGAAACGTACAACTACACCTGGTGATAGCAGGGTTGCATGGGTCCTCCAGGCTGGCTAAATCGGTCTACAAAGATCCGGTTCGAACATTGGTGGAGTTCACAGCTCGGTCGAAGAAGTACCTTGAGCTAGAACAGATAGAATTAGAGAACATAGATCAGAGGCAGAACCCAAATACGTTTGAAAAACTTGGGAATCGAAGACAAAAAGATTTCTGGGGTAAAAAGCAAGAAGAGAGAACCCCAGTAAGAGGAAAGTTTGAAAAATACGCACCCCTTAATACACCCAGATCCCAAATTTGGAAGGAGGTGGCTTCTACCGAGATGAAGAAAGTTGATGGACCTCGGCCGTTATTGAATCAAGCCGGGCTAGATCAATCTCAATACTGTGTATTTCATGATGGACTGGGGCACACAACTGATGAATGATGGGATTTAAGAGACGCAATCGAAAGGTACATCAGGGATGGCAAGTGTCAGTACCTTATAAGAACCCAAGGATAGAAGAACAACAGGAGAAGGAAAGGTCGGCTAATGAGCCCGGCAAAAGAAAAAAGACTGAAGGAGGAAAGCCGAGGTAAGAAGCCGGTCAGAGAAGAAGACGAATTCGTAGAACCAGAATTCGAATGTAACGTGATTAGTGGAGCCTTTGGCGGAGAAGGTGACACGATGAATGCTAGGAGGAAATACCTAAGGGAGGTGTTGTCAATCCAAGGGCGGCCCAAATTTAAAGAATGACCTAAACAGTTAGAGCCGCCGTTGCTATTCTTTACCAAAGAAGAGCTAGAAGACGTAATGCCAAGACATGTTGACGGACTGGTCATAATAGGGACTTAGTCAACTGCCGAGTCAAGAGGATCTTTGTTGACAACGGTAGTTGCGCTGACATAATTTTATGGAGGGCATTCAAGAAAATGAACCTAGATGAGGAGGATCTGAAGCCTTGTAAAACGATCCTGATAGCATTCAGTGGGCAGAATGCCTACCCTAAAGGATACATCGATCTCAGACTTACTCTCGGGTCAAAGGAGGCATTCAAGACAGAAAGAGTACATTTCATTGTGGCCGACTTTCCTTCGGAGTATAATGTGATATTGGGAAGACCAACTATCCATAATTGGGATATATTGGTGTCTACAAAGCATCAGAAAATGAAGATGATTGGTAAACAAAACACGATGATCACCATTTCTGGAGATCAGAAAGAATATCGAGAATGCTACTTTAAGTCGGTTAGAGCGGTAGAGAAGGGTCCCATATCCTCAACCCAACTCAAAGATGACAACAATGGCCAAGTCGGTCCAAGCCAGAAGAAAGGAGAATTAGTTAACATGGTTGAATTGGACATGAGGGATGACACCCAGATGCCGAGGCCAGAACCTGATGGAGAATTAGAGGAAGTAACCATTAGGGAGCAAGGGCAAACCACGAAGGTCGGCAAAGGGTTGAAGGATGACATTAAAGACTTGCTCGTCAGATGTTTGAAGAACAACAAGGATATTTTTGCCTGAAAGTCAACAAAAATTCCTGGAGTAAACCATGTTTTTTTGTTGTCATAAGTTAGGAGTCTACCCAGGATCTAAGCCAGTAGCTCAAAAGAAGAGGAAGCTCAGCCTTGAGCACCGATAAGTGCTAGAAGATCACGTCAAGGAGCTGTTAGAGGCTGGGTTCATTCGGGAAATACAGTATACCACCTGGTTGTCTAACGTGGTGATGGTAAAAAAGCCAAACGGAAAGTAGAGGGTATGCACGGATTATACCGACCTAAATAAGGTATGTCCAAAATATGCGTACCCTATGCTCAATATAAACCAGCTGGTTGACATTTCGTCAGGATTCCAGATGTTATCGTTTATGGATGCTTACTATGGATATAATCAAATTCTGTTACACCCAGATGATCAAGAAAAAACAGCGTTCATCTCGGATAAGGCAAACTATTGCTATAATGTGATGTCTTTTAGGTTAAAAAACTCGGGGGATACTTATCAAAGGATGATGAACCAAGTGTTTGCAGACCAGCTAGGCAAAAGTGTAGAAGTGTATATAGATGACACGATAGTCAAGTCATTGGAGTCTCTGGTGCATATTGAAGATTTAGAGCAGACCTTTGAAAAGTTAAGGCGGCACAACATCCGTTTAGATCCAGCAAAGTGTGCTTTTGGAGTTTATGCAGGAAAATTCGTTGGCTTTATGCTAACTCACAGAGGTATCGAAGCTAACCCAGACAAGTACAGAGCTGTTCTAGATATGAAGGCTCCTAAAAATAAAAAGGAAACACGGCAGCTAACAGGAAAAATAGCCTCCCTTACCAGTTCCTACCTCTGTCTACAGAAACAGCACTACCATTCTTCCAATTACTAAGGAAGGAAGTACAGTAAGGATGGACCCCGAAATGTGAAGTCACATTTCAAGAGATAAAAAAGCAGCTAGCTTCTCCATCGGTTTTGACAAAACCAAGGGAGAAGGAAACTTTAATAATATATCTTTATGTGGGTGACGTTGCCGTCAGTTCGGTTTTAGTCCAAGAAGATGAGAAAGGACAACAGCCGATTTACTTCGTAAGTCGGCTCTTACAAGGAGCGGAGCTCAGATATCAAAAGTTGGAGAAAGTGGCATTTGCCTTGTTAATTTCTGCTAGAAGGCTCAGGGCTTATTTCCAAGGGCATGAAATTGTTGTCAGGTCGGATCTGCCAATTCGGCAAATCCTTCACAAGCCTGATTTAGCAGGACGGATGATGAACTGGGCTGTTGAACTATCAGAGTTCGACATAACCTTCGAAAATCAAAAAGCAATTAAATCTCAAGCACTGGAAGATTTTGTCAGGGAGCTCACCTCAATCCAAACCGAGAGTGCGCACAACCCAGATATGTGGAAAGTATATGTAGATGGCTCCTCCAATTCAAAAATGAGTGGAGCCGGGATCATCATTGAGAGCCCCGAAGGTATATCAATAGAGTATTTGATACAATCCGGCAAGTGTACCGATCATTCAAGTAATAAAGTGATAAGTAAGTTATCGTCTCCACAGGGATTGTGAGCGAATATCTTATAAACGTCTTTTCAAGATATAAAACCCAAGTGATTTGAAGAACAATAGAAATTAAAGACAAAGACGTATTTTTGGATTTTAAAATTAAGAGAATGATGCAAAATGATTTGGATAAAAATATGAGAAATATTGTAGCTAGAGCGCACTCACCTTATGATCCCCACTTCTTACTTTGGATTGATTCACAATATTTATTCATATAATTACTCGGATAAATTATTATCTAAAAATATTTATTAGTTAACCCTCAATTCCTTGCAAGGTTAACCCTTTAATCCCCAATTGGAACCCCAATTCCTTGCAATGTTCCTCATGGTATTAAGCAATGAATGCAATAATTTAAGCATCCGCAATTAAATACACATCTATTCCTAGCATGCATACCAATTGTTGTCCTACCCCTTTCAAGATGAAAATCCCAATATTCCTATCTAGGGTTCTAACCCTCAAACTATTCCCAACTATCAGATTGATCAGTTCTAATAAAGAGAATAGGAAATACGCACAAGGTAGAGACAAAGATAATTATACAAATGAATAAAACTAAATCAATCCATCGTAACAAGGGTTCACATAGGGCTCGTGACCCTAACTACAATAAAAGAGAATTAGCCAAGCATAATCATGGCTAACAATAATCCAATATTCCAAAGCATAAAATTACAGAGAAATAGATGAAGAAGAAGAACTGTGGAAGAATCCTCCTGAGCTCTGCCGTCGGTCTCCTTCTGAAGAAAATAGGTCGAAATTGTCTCCAATGTCTTGGAATGGTGGAGGACCACCCTTTAAATAGGCAACCGGTCAATCAGGTTATAATCTTTAAATTTAATTTCATTAATTTTTCATTTTGATCATAATTCCACAATTCAAGGATTGCATTCATGACGCCCGCACGATCAGCGCCAAATCATTTCCTTGTTTTCTTTCAAATTTCGAATTTCTTCACCTTTTAACCTAATTTCTGTGCAAAGTCTCCTATTTATAAGACTCTTTTTCTTCTTCCAAAAATACCCTCGTGGAATCGCGTCAACAGGCTTTTTATAATTTTGTAATTTTCACTTCTTTTACCTGTAAAAACACAACCAATAGATGAGAACTATAATTGAAAAGAAAGAATCAATATAATTAGCAATTATGTATTTAAATTGCTCTCTTATGACCCAATTCTTATCAATTTTAACATGGAAAAACCACACTTGCCAGAGGCACATCAAATCATTCCCAGATTTAAACGTTGCTGTCCTCAGCAATGTACAAGGCTCAATCCAGGAAACAATCAATTATTCCAACACA
This sequence comes from Gastrolobium bilobum, assembly GCF_033153095.1. Taxonomy (NCBI): domain Eukaryota; kingdom Viridiplantae; phylum Streptophyta; class Magnoliopsida; order Fabales; family Fabaceae; genus Gastrolobium; species Gastrolobium bilobum. The sequence continues at coordinate 203,584 of NW_026896200.1, forward strand.
ATATCACACAGACAATCAAGAGATCACTATGCTAAGCATGACTGAATCAATGCAAATAACTCCTAACAATGCCTTCTATTCTCATGAAAATGTCAGAGTCTAACTTGAACACCCCTCACCAAGATAATCATACAACGCTCAACACTCAAGTGTTTAAGGGAGTAACAATCACTCAATCCATCACAGCAATAACATTACCATAAGCTTGATCATATTCTCAAGTTCCTAAAGATGAGGAACATTAACACATGCATAATTGATCAAAAGGACTTCACAGGTTGTAACTTGGCCGGGTTTAATGGGTAGGAATATATGGAAAGTAGCTCAAACAACACTGAGATTGAAAACTGATATTATTTCATTTTTAACACCTTCAACTCAATGATTTTGCTCCACTAACATTCCCACAGAATTTCGGGAATTAATTCCTTTCAACCACATTTTCTTTACATTCACCCTTTTTCTTTTTCTTTTTCAAAACTTTTTGTTTTAAGGGCACAAATGAAATTTTACCTCCCATAATTATTTGACCTCTGTGGAGCTTACCTCAATTTATTTGTTTTCTTTTCAACATTTCAGTAATTCAATCTCAATCAAGGTAAGTCATATGGATATAGGCTAAGCCATCAATCAGGCCACAGGACATTTAACAACAAATAGGTTCAGGCTCAAGGGGCTAACAATGGAAAAATTCATTCAGGTGAGTTATTTTTGGCCAGTAGCTAACAAGAACAAAATGCCTTTATCATATCAATCAATACATGCATAACAGAGAAACAGAGCAAGTTCTAGAATGCTATCACAGTGAGGTCTCTCAGAATAAAATAAGTGTTTAAGCACAAAACCTCACCAGCTATGATGTTAAGCTAGACTTCTAAAAGAACATCAGGCATCATTAATCATTCAAGCACAAAATTCAGACAAACGAGCAATCATGAAATCTACTCATGCCAATACAATATTATGCCAGAAGTACATACAAAACATGATTCCTAGGATGAATCAGGAAAATTAACTAGGGAAAGCATATCTAAACCCGGGACTTGCTCAGAAAACATGTTCAAAATTTTTATTTTTATTTTTTATATATAGCACACAAAATACTATAAAAATAACTAAGAAAATTAAAAGAGTTAGAATATCTCCCCTGATAGAAGCATTGCAGCAGTTCTAAGGTGCAAGCCTACCATTCCCAGATTTAGAGAATTGCTGTCCTCAGCAATAATTAAACCACAAGAAGAAGAAAAACCTGCACAATAGAACAAACAGTGGCATATAGAAGAAACTATAATGCGCACATTAAAACATCAGAGAAAGATATACTAACACAAAGTAACTAAAAAAGAAAAATGATAAACAGAAAAAATAAACTAATATACAAGATCTCCATCAGCAAGGAGATAACCTCAACCCTCCATGTCATCCCCCTCAGCAGCGTGGGATGACTCAGCAAATGGAAGGTCCGGTGGTACTGGTTGCCTTGGTGTATGAGACCACCATTCCCAGATTTGCTCCAAACCATGGAGCCATGTTAAGAACTCTTTGAAATTTTGATTTTTCCGAGAGATAGAGTCTCGGTGTCTCTTGTCAAACTTCAGCTCTTGATGTCTCTTCCTACTTGTATCAAAGAGTTTCACTACCTCCTTTCTTAATACCTTCTTCATTATAAGATGGCGCCTCCTTTTGGATTTCCTCCCATGTTTGTCATCATCCTCATTGGGGATTTTGTTGGTATGGGAAGAGGGATCTTTATTTTTCAATTCAGTTTCCTCTTCCTTCAATGCTTCAATCACCGCCTCCTTATTAGTCAAGAAGACATGTTTCAGAGTTTCAGGAAGCTCTTTCAACTTTAATTTTGGGGCACCATCTTCTTTGTCATCATTTGTTTTCTCAAGAACTTCAAACACTACATTCTTTTTTTCTTTAGCGGAAACAATCTTATGCGCCTCAAGTTCTTCATCAAGCTCTTGATTAGAAGATTTTTCTTCCTTACCCACTTGCTCGAGTCTAAAACAATCTCCTTTGCCAGAAGCTTGTTTCATAGAGTCAAAGACATTGATGGTAATTGACTCATCATTCATCCTTAACTCTAGCTTCCCATTCTCAACATCAATCATGGCACGAGATGTAGCTAAGAACGGTCTACCCAGCAAAAGAGGCATATCAACTCCCCCTTCCATGTCCAGCACCACAAAATCAGCAGGGAAGATGAACTTGTCCACCTTCACAAGAACATCTTCAATTATTCCACTAGGCTTCCTTAAAGATCTATCAGCAAGTTGAAGAGAAACCATAGTGGGTTTTAGTTCTGTGATCCCTAAGGATTTGCAAACAGAAAGAGGCATCAAATTAATGCTAGCCCCAAGATCACATAATGCCCTGCTGATTTTTGTGTTACCAATTTCAATAGGAATGTTGAAGCTTCCAGGATCACGAAGCTTAGGAGGACATTTCCTTGTAATGATAGCATTGCACTCCTCAGTAAGTGCTACAGTTTGGCACTCTTGTAACTTGTGCTTCCTTGATAAAAGATCCTTCATGAATTTAGCATAATTTGGCATATTGACCAAAGCTTCAGCAAATGGAATATTAACATGAAGCTTTTTGAAAATATCCAAGAACCTTTCATAATGCTTCTTCTGAATGTTCTGTTTGAATCTTTCAGGATACGGTGCCATAGCCCTCACATATTCGGGACTCAATTCATGCTTCTTCTTTTCCACTGGCTTCACCACTTCAGCAGGTTTTTCAATTTCTTTTTCTTTTTCTGGCTCACCTGCAGTGTCTAGCTTTTCTTCAGCCTCAGGAGATGGAAGTATTTTTCCACTTCTAATTGTGATGGCCATACAATCTTCCCTCGGATTGGTAACTGTATTACTTGGAAAAGTACCTGGAATTCTTTTTGAAACTTGCTTTGCCAATTGGCCTATCTGATTCTCCAGGTTCTTTATGGAAGCATTTGTATTTTTGTTGTTGGCTCTAGTCTCCTCCATAAAGGTATTAGTGGTCTGAGCCATCTCAATAGAAGTCTTGGCCATTTGTGCAAAGGCTTTTTCCCACTCAGCATGCTCTCGTTGTTGACTCTGTGGAGGCTGAGTATAATTATTATATTTGAAATCCATGCCAACTCCCTGAGCTCTCTGCTGAAAATTGTTACCACCACCACCAGAAAAATTCTGGTTTCTCTGAAGATTTGGCTGCTGAGGGCGCTGGACATACCATATACCATTCACCTGCATTTGTTGAGGTGAATCAGAAGAAGCAAGAGATGGACATTCATTAGGAGCATGACTGTCCGTACAGTAGTCACAGACAAAAGCAACAGACTGAGCTTGAACTCCCGCGATCTGCATCTTGTCAAGCCTGGAAGTCAAACTAGCCATTTGTTGAGCTAGCAATTTATTTTCAGCCAGAACTGACTCATTACCTTCTAGATGAAGGCTACCTTTCTTAGACTTTGAAGATACCCCTTGATTTTCATTCCTGGCCATCCTCTCTATCAGCTCCATAGTTTCATTCGCCCTCATGGTTTTAATAGTACCACCAGCTGCACCATTCAAAACCATTCTATCTTCAGGTGTGATGCCATTGAAAAATATTCTAACTTGATTACCAGCAGTCAAATTATAATGAGGGCACCTCCTCATCAAGTCCTTGAACCTGTTCCAGGCTGCACACAATGTTTCACCCTCAGTTTGAGTGAGGTTGGTGATCTCATTCACCATTTAATTGTATCTCTCCATGGAAAAGAACGCCGCAAAGAACTTTGTAGACAAATCATCCCATGTAGCTATGCTCCGTGCAGGCTGCCTCTCTAGCCAGCTAAGTGCTTCTCCCTTTACAGCAAAAGGGAATAATCTCAACCGGATAGCATCATCAGACACCCGAGGGTGCTTGGTTGAGTCACAGATCATTAAGAACCGGTCTATGAACCTGTGAGGATCCTCATGCTCATCTCCTCCAAATTGAACTCTCTCCACTAACTGAATTATGGAAGACTTCAACTCCCAATTATTGTCAGCAATATTCGGTTGGACAATACTTGAATTAGGCCTATTGAAGGATGGAGTGAGGATGGTATCCATAAGTGGATTTTCAGCTTCGTTATTTGCTGCCATGGTTGGGATTTCAGGTGCTTCTTTAGATTGAGCACTTGACACTTTTGATTTCTTCTCAACAAGTCTCCTGTTTCTCCTTTCAAACCTTGTAATTCCAGGATCAAATAACAATTCTGTATGATCAACCTTGCCTCGCATAAAACTTCAAGAGAAGATTAGCAGCAGTGTTCAAAACAAATTAAAAAAAAAGAACAGAAGAAAATAAAATAAAATAATCACAAAAAGAAAGAAAAATCTTGAAATTCAAGATTATAAGATATAGAAATCACAATCCCCGGCAACGGCGCCAAAAACTTGATACAATCCGGCAAGTGTACCGATCGTTCAAGTAATAAAGTGATAAGTAAGTTATCGTCTCCACAGGGATTGTGAGCGAATATCTTATAAACGTCCTTTCAAGATATAAAACCCAAGTGATTTGAAGAACAATAGAAATTAAAGACAAAGACGTATTTTTGGATTTTAAAAATAAGAGAATGATGCAAAATGATTTGGATAAAAATATGAGAAATATTGTAGCTAGAGCGCACTCACCTTATGATCCCCACTTCTTACTTTGGATTGATTCACAATATTTATTCATATAATTACTCGGATAAATTATTATCTAAAAATATTTATTAGTTAACCCTCAATTCCTTGCAAGGTTAACCCTTTAATTCCCAATTGGAACCCCAATTCCTTGCAATGTTCCTCATGGTATTAAGCAATGAACGCAATAATTTAAGCATTCGCAATTAAATACACATCTATTCCTAGCATGCATACCAATTGTTGTCCTACCCCCTTTCAAGATGAAAACCCCAATATTCCTATCTAGGGTTCTAACCCTCAAACTATTCCCAACTATCAGATTGATCAGTTCTAATAAAGAGAATAGGAAATACGCACAAGGTAGAGACAAAGATAATTATACAAATGAATAAAACTAAATCAATCCATCGTAACAAGGGTTCACATAGGGCTCGTGACCCTAACTACAATAAAAGAGAATTAGCCAAGCATAATCATGGCTAACAATAATCCAATATTCCAAAGCATAAAATTACAGAGAAATAGATGAAGAAGAAGAACTGTGGAAGAATCCTCCTGAGCTCTGCCGTCGGTCTCCTTCTGAAGAAAATAGGTCGAAATTGTCTCCAATCTCTTGGAATGGTGGAGGACCACCCTTTAAATAGGCAACCGGTCAATCAGGTTATAATCTTTAAATTTAATTTCATTAATTTTTCATTTTGATCATAATTCCACAATTCAAGGACAACAAGCTATCAGCACCAAATCCGATTGATCATAATTCCACAATTCAAGGATTTTGCATTCATGACGCCCGCACGATCAGCGCCCCGTGACTCCACAAATCAAGGACTGCATTCATGGCACCTGCACGATCAGCGCCAAATCATTTCCTTGTTTTCTTTCAAATTTCGAATTTCTTCACCTTTTAACCTAATTTCTG